>NW_015505774.1:397863-408047 GCF_001515645.1 Sinocyclocheilus grahami | reverse complement strand
AGATGGATCCACACGTCTCACGTCTCGTCAGCCCCATTACAGTTACAAAGAAAAGCAGATCAGAAAAGCTAAATACTGAGCTGGTTATGTCAAAATGTATTAGTTTACAAATCACACAGTATGGTAAAAGTGTTTTGAGCTCATAACAAAGTATTGAGCAAGGAATCATGTGAAAATAAGTATATTATTTGTGTGAAAAGGAATAAAAGTTGTTTTACTGCAACTAGTGTTAATTTTAACTGGAAACTGCAGTGAAGGTATGTTTGTGCAGAAATGCAGGTTAGATGCACATATTTCCAATGAGCCTGTATTGGCCATTTCCCAGGGAACTCATGAACTGATCAAACACACACCTTGAAAGAAATGTACGTTGCTTCAGAGAAAGGCATCTGCCAAGTAGGGCTGTACGATTAATCAAATGTGATTGTCATGCACATTTTTATAGCAATGCCGGTTCTGTAATCAGCAGGAAATCATCATCACGTGCTTTCAGATGGAGCAGAATTTACTACACAGAGCCGTAGTTCACTGACAAGTTATGCAAAAAAATTGCAGACGATTTTATTGCGCGATTATTAAATCGAAGAAATCGTTCGCGATAAATGACAGCTGTTTGCATAGCTTCTCAGTGAACTACGGCTCTGTGAAGTAAATGCTGCTCCATCTGAAAGCATGTGAAAATACCACATTTAATAACATATTTTTACTCCAAACTCACTTCATAACGTCAGTCGAGTGTTTGAAATAAATCCTGCTGTGAGATGATGTGGCTTCTTGCACAGAATAAGGCACGCAACATATTTCATAGTATTTAAGCAGTGATAAAGGCATTGCATTATAAATATACTTCATTTTAAAGAAAATTATAATAAGAACTCAGATAAACCGTATATTGCCATAATCGTGTGTTTAGTCTTGTGTAGTTGAATCTTCTGTTTATTCAGCTGCAGCGATAGGCATTTTCTGGGTTTCTTCTGCGAGGAGTATTTGGAGTTTCAGCGCGAGAGTGCCCTCTGGCCTTCGGATGGAGATTTACTGCTGATCATAGAACCGTGCTTCACTGAAAGATACGCATGACAATCGCAGCTTCTGTCGAATCGCGATCTCGATTCCATTTCGATTTATTGTGCAGCCCTACTACAAAGTACAAAAATGTAAGGTGCCTGGCATCAATGATATCAAACATGGTGCAATCCCAGCTAACAGAATGTTCTCACAACTTTCACTAAATCCAAAATCTTCTTTAAGTAATGTTTATGGAATTTTTTAATAACTTTATTCATATTTGATATATGTTCTCATAACGTTGAGAGAAAACATTCTTAGATCAGCATTCTCAAAACGTCCTTAAGATGTCATTTGTACTTGATGAAACATTTTCTATTAACTTTAAATAACGTTCTAATCACGACAAGAAAACTGGATATTTAAACGTTCTTAGAATATTAAAAAGAAATGCTCAAACAATGTTATATTGCGGGTGGATTTCAGTAGTGGCGTGTAACACAGTCACTCCCACAAGCCACTTTGGAGGGTTCAATCAGGGTTTCAGTGGGCCTTAAAAAGTCTTAATTTAGTTACATCAAATTTAAGGCCATATAAAGTCTTAAATGCCTTAAATGGTTACAAGAAAAGTCTTTATTATAATTTCAAGGGGTCTTAAATTTGGGGACGGAAAGACAAAAAGATTAGACGGAAAGATTAAACTTCAAAAGGCTATGATTTCATTGAATAAATATGAGCTGCATGTTTCAAAGTCAAAAAGCTGTTTTTATATGAATGCATCTCTGAAGGGAACTGGCTGTTTTTAGAAAAGTTTCAGACGTATTTTCTTTACATCTTACCTGTAATGCCTGATAAAGTAGAGTTTGTCCCTGCTGAAAAAAACAAAAACAAAACAAAAGCTAAAACCAGCCTAAACTGCTTGGCTGGTGTTACCAGGAAATGGCAGATTCTGTTTTTTTTGTTTTGTTTCTTGTTTCTCTCAACAAATATCTAGAATCAGTGTTAGTCATGAGGCAGAGGAGGCTTTGGGAAACTGTGCAGCAGCAGCAGCAGAGAGGAAATTATGCTTTAGTTATTTCATAGCCTTTGTGTTTGGGTTTGGCGGCATTTCCGAGCTCTCAGTAGGTGTCTGTGGGCTTCTGCTGCCCATCATGGCTTGTTCACATGGTGTACTTCACAACCACACACTCTTAAACACACACACTGTACGCCACCAGGTGTGTCAGACTCCACTCCACCAGAGGAAAGACACCGCTGGCACCGTCCATCCTTCAGACACTGCCAACAGAAGCTACGTCTCTGTGGAATCTGGTGTGGCGGCTCTTGTGAGAGGGAAACTACGTCAGCGGCACTTACAGGTGGCAACCGAGGGCAGCTGGGAATGAATGTCAGTCACAATTCTGCTGCTAGAGGAATTAGTTACGTAGTTGAAGGAATAGTTCAACCACAAATGAAAACTGAGTTACTTCATGGGAACAGATTTAGGGAAATTTTACATTCCATCACTTGCTCACCAGTGGATCCTCTGCTGTGAATGGGTGCTGTCAGAATGAAACGTTTTTAACTTCAAACCGAGTCCATAATCCATAATAATGCTTGAGCTGTGCATATTTCTCTCCTGATTCAGACCAGATGAGTTTTTCACAGGAGTGTTATTACGGATTATGGACTCGTATTTTAGCCGGAAGGTATGGTTCGAGGTTAGAAACCTCAATGGATTGGTATTTTACAAACATTCAGCTTTTGGCTTCACAAGATGTTAATTGATGGACTGGAGCCGTGTGGATTATTGTGATGTTTTATCAGCTGGTTGGACTCTCATTCTGATGGCACCCATTCACTGCAGAGGATCTATTGGTGAGCAAGTGATGCAATGCTACATTTCTTCAAATCTGATGCAGAAACAAAATCATCTACATCTTGAATGGCCTGAGGGAGAGTAAAATTTCAGCAAATTTTTCATTTTTGGGTGAACTGTCTCTTTTAAACTATGCTTGTAATCATCACTCAAAACATGATTTCTTGGTAACACTTTGGAATAAGGTTCACCAATTAGTGCATTAGAGATCAATACTTTAAAAGCATTCATTAATCCAGGTAATGGGAATTTATGCATACTCTAATACTGTATATATACAGTGAGGCAAAAAAGTATTTAGTCAGCCACCAATTGTGCAAGTTCTCCCACTTAAAAAGATGAGAGAGGCCTGTAATTTTCATCATAGGTATACCTCAACTATGAGAGACAAAATTAGAAAAAAAATCCAGAAAATCTCACAGTAGGATTTTTAAAGAATTTTCAGTATTTCAGTAATTATTTTAGTACATAAGGTTAAACTAAACGAAAATGAGCTGAAATAAAAATGTTTACTTTTTTATAATTTATTTTAGTTAACATTAATTTCAAGTAATGAAAAAGTTTTTTATGGTTTTAGTTTTAGTTAACTAATATTAACAATTTTAAAATCATATTCAGGATACATTCTGAAATCTTGGTTACCATGCAAACTGATCTTGTTTTAGGGATGTTTAGTTAGTTTTTGACTAGAAAACAAGACAAAGTTGCTGATGAAGTGCAGGATTTTGACACTTTAAGTGCTCCAGCGAATAAGAACTCGCATGACTTACATGCACCGCAGGCCTCGTCTAGAAAAACTACAAGCTCCAAACCACAAGCACAGTGGTTGAGTGAGAGGCACGGAGCCTGCGCTTTACTGTGGGATTTGTGAGGGGTGAAATGAGTGTGGTCTCCAGCCCGGGATGGGTTTCATATTGCTGATTTTCCTCACAGCTCTCTGCTGTGGTTCATGGCACTCAGATCTCGAGAGCGTCCCGTGTGAATGTGCACAGAGACACACTGTATGAAGACACACACTAGTCAGGGGACTGGGAGGGGAACGCGAAGACGCCTGCCTAAAAAAACAGCAACAAAGGAAATAATTTTACAGTTCACTGTGGAACGGGAAGGGAGAGAGACTGACGTTCCCACAGAAGTTGACACATGATCGGATCCAGCTGACCTGGTCACTCACACACACAAACTGCTGTGCACTGAGGTTTGATGGAATCAGGTGGTAATGGTACTCTGAAATATACCCTGGTAATGAAATCCATGTACCATAGCATTTATATGGAACTACAAGTTACTTCTAAAATACCATGGTAGTACTATGGTGATTTTTTTGTATTTGTAGCATCATCATGTCTAAATCAGGGGGCGGGGCCAAAGGATGACTTTAAATTATTGAATTATATTAAGTAATTCAAACTTAATGAAAATGCTAAAAACACACACAAATATTTAATTATATTAAGATAATTGAAAATGTTAATTAAAAGTCTAAAAACGCAAATTAATTATATTAAAAACAATAAAAACTTAATTAAAATGCTAAAATCACCATTTTTAAAATTATATTAAAATAATTTACATTTAATTAAAGGGGTCATATGATGCTGCTAAAAATAACATTATTTTGTGTATTTGGTGTAATGAAATGTGTTTATGCGGTTTAAAGTTTAAAAAACACATTATTTTCCACATACTGTACATTATTGTTTCTCCTCTATGCCCCGCCTTTTTGAAACACGTCGATTTTTACAAAGCTCATCGGTCTGAAAAGCGAGGTGTGCTGTGATTGGCCAGCTATCCTGTGCGTTGTGATTGGCCGAATTCCTCAAGCGTGAGACGGAAATGTTATGCCCCTCACCATACTGTTGATGCCGTGTCCGGCCGGAGTGACGAGACAAAAACATTAAAACCCATTACAAATGAGGCATTTGTTGCATCCAGTGGGGACATAATTACTGATTATAATGCCTTATACTGTCTTTTTACGCGTTGCGTTGCATCACGCCACGTAAACATAAAACCCTGTCTGCATTTGTGATCTGAGAAATTATAAACTTCAAACGCTACTCTACACTGCCCAAAACTCGCGTTTGAATCATCAGTGGCAAATCCTTGAAATGAAAACGTACTTACAGTCTGTGAGTCAGAACTGCCAGCATTGTAGTCTACTCTACCAGGATCAGTAAACAGTCCTCCATAAAATGTGCTGCACACATCTGGATTTGGGTTAAACTGTTCTGGAACAGTGTAGTAAATACAACTTAACCACTGATTTGTAGTCGTGTCCTCTTTTTGAAGACCGAACAACGTAGTTTCGCTTTCACAACGAAAAACACTGTGGCCTAGCGTGAGAGAAAGCCGCAGTGTGAGAGAAACCCGCAGCCGCGTGAGCTGAGGCCGGGATAGAGTGAACAAAGGCGGCGGATTCGACGAAGGAGCAGCAACCACATGTGACGACCCCAGGCTTCGTCCATGGTGAATGCCGATCCGGTGATCCACAGCACTAAGTTGAAGTATTTCCTCAGCGACCAGCACAGATCAGCTCTAGGCATGACGAAGCGGATATCGTCCTCTTTTGGAAGACCAAACAAAGTAGTTTCGCTTTCACAACGAAGCACACAGCGTCTCCACGGCATGGCGGCAGCGGCAACAATACTACAGTGAGAATAAAAGTTATGCCTTCTTTCTTTGCGTGAACATTTGGGCGGCGTTATGCAAATCTTCCTACATAGTGAGGTATATATGTGGGGAGTTTTAGAACGAGCCTTTTTAGGTAGGCTTGGTTGACTCTTAACTTTTATAAAGAATATCTCTTTGGATTTGAGACTTTAGTCTTTGCAACTTTACAGATCTTCTTTATGCACCAAGAGCTTGTAACACTCCAAAGAGAAAGGAAAAAATTAAATCGCATCATATGACCTCTTTAAAATTCTAAAAACACAAACTACTTAATTTTATTAAATAATTTAAACAATGAAAATGCTAAAAATAATATATATATATATATATATATACATTATTACAACACCTCTCTCCCCAGTCTGGCATGAACGGCTCGAATAGTTCCTGTATCAACTGAAAGCCCGCCTTCTGAAATACGAAATGTGCTGTGGTTGGTTAGCTGGACCAGTGTGTGTTGTGATTGGTTAGCTGGGCCAGTGTGTGTTGTGATTGGTTACCATCGGCACTCGGCGCCTGGTCGGGAAATGTCATGCCCCTTACCATAGCCGCCTGCGAGCTTCAGTGTAAATATTGCGTCAAAATCAAATCAATCTGAGCACGATATAAACCCGGATGATTGTAACCACTCTAAATTAATCTGCCTTGGGAAAGCTAGCGCATCTCCAACATAGTGATAACACTCGTTACCTTCTTTAGTGTAGCTCAAATAGGTCTCGTCCCATTCGTCGATCTTTGTGATATCACAGATCCTGGAAAATATGCGTTGTAGTCCAGTTGTTCGTTGTAGTTTTTGAAAAGTGATTTGTGTTTAATAAAATATCTCATTTTGAATTGGACTTTGAGCTTTGAAACTTTGCAGATCTTTTTATGCTCAAACAGCAACATTACAGACTAACTAAAGTTGAAAAAGTGAAAAAGCATAATAGGACCCCTTTAATATTTCCAAATACCAACGTATTTAAAAGTATTCCACCACTGTACCACATTACTTCTGTAAGGTCACTTAGTTCAAAGCATAAATGGCACAGTGATGGAAAAACATGGTGATGCTTTGGGACATCGAAATAAAACGGTGTAATGAAATTCATGAGCCATGTTTGTACCTGAGCGCACGCGCCTCCATCACTCACAATGCAAATAAAGTTCACCAAGGATGATGCGCGTGACCGACGCGAATATTTCTGTTTTTACCTGCCTGGTGAAGAGGATCGCCGCGTCATGGTGATGCTGATGATCGTCATCCAGCGGGTTCTGTTGGTTCTGCCACTTACAGAAGCTCTTGAGCGTCGCGGCGGCGTTTTTGGACACTTCAATCCCCTTTTCGTTCTCGGACAGAATCGCGACTTTAACCACAGACAAACGGATGGGATTCTCTATGCTGGCGTGCCCGTAGAGTTTGGACGCGATGGACGACAGCGTCAACAGGTAATGCTGCAGGTCCTTCCCATACTTCTTCGTCATGGAAGCATCCGCGACCAGCAGCAGCTCCACGTGCCGCGCGCGAGACACGGAGCGTTTGCGTCGCGTCAGCGCGTCGGGCTTCACAAACTTCGTCCACAATCTGCGTCCGCGCGCATCCTCGTTACGCTTTTTATGCCTGCTCGTTTTGCGGTTACGCGTGCCGCAGCTGTGCCGCGCGGTCATCGCTTCGAAACTGAAGCTCTCGCGGGTGTAATAGTGGAGAGCGCGCGTCGCGTCGGCGTCCTCGACGATGTGCACGTCATTCTCGTGCCCTTTCGCCCGAATGAGCGGCGTGATGGTGTATCGCGCGTGATCGACCGCGAAAAACCCATTAAGTCCGCCGCCGCACAGATTGAAAACCGCAAGTGACTCTGCGTTTGAATCGACGGTGCCGCGGTAAACGCATTCCCGACGCGGAGGCAGCGCGTCCACGTTCAAACCAAAGTGATGAGACAGTATAGAGTCGTCCCGCTCCATATCCAGCTGAAAGCGCTGCTCATCCATGTACAGAAGGTAACCGGCTTTTCCTCCCCCGTGATAAATCCGATCCACAGTGCGCACGACGCCGCGGGCAGGTGCGAGCAGAGACGCGTTTGCAGGTGGACGGAACGCGCTGAACGCAACGGAACCGTCCAAAGCGCAACACAACAAAACAATCCGCCACATTATTCCATGTAGTGCAGTCCGGTGCAGAAAACTTTTGGAAACATTACAATCCGAAATACAGCTTTAAAATTACTTGCATGAGGAATTCGAGCCGTACTGATCCATGAGTCCCGGTGCACATCTCACGCGTCACGGAAATAAACACATGAAGGCTGGATGAGAGAGGAACGAGAATTAAAGTGAACTTGATGAACAAAACACAAAGTTTCCTCTTAAAAGCACCAGAGAGAGAGAGAGAGAGAGAGTCCTGCCCCTTTGCGCTCGCTCTCTACTCCAGACCTCCTCCTCTCATTATTTCCCAACTCAGTCTCTCTCTCTCTCTCGTTACTTGTTAGGGGCCAAATGTTTGAAAATGTCCTCACAAACATAGCGAAACAAGTGCTGTGCATTTTAAATGTTATGGAAAACGCACCATCATTTTAGTATGAACGACATTGCGTACTGATAAGCATCTGCATGTGTTTATGTGCCTGAATCAATGCAGTCAAGTAAAGACCGTGTTTCTTCATCCTCATGTTCTCTTTGGTTTCCGAGGGTCACAAAACTGACTCAAAGTCATCCATGACCTTCCTTAATCTTACAACAGCTGACAATAAACTAACTGGGTGATGTTTAAAATGTCCTGACAGATGTCTACTTGACCATATAATGAAAGAGAATGGGCGGTGGGGAAAAATGCTGGTGAGCTCTAAAAAAAGACAAAAAAGTAGCATGAAATCGTAGCAGTAGTATATATGACTTGTGCATTATAATCTTCTGAAGTCATGTGATGCTTTGTGTGAGAAACAGACACAAACTTAAGTCATTATTTACTGAAAAGGCATTTGATGTAATTGCCGTCAAATCTTGCACAATGAAACTGATTTAATGACTCAAAAACATCATATTGATGACTTCTCTTAATCGTACAAGAGCTGATAATAAACAAGCTGGTAATGTTAAAATGTCCTCCATGAAAAATGTGCAAGTACACTACTTTTACCCACTTAATTTGTGTATTTATTGTGTTTTTCAGAGTTCGACAGGATCTGTCTCCATTCACTTTTATTATACGTTACATATAATACTTCCACATTTCTCACAGCGGACATTTTTAACATTACCAGTTTGTTTATTATCAGCTCTTGAAAGGTTAATATTATTAGGTTAAGCTTAAGTCATCAGTATGATGTTTGAGTCATTAAACTCATTGTGGAAGATTTGACATCAAATGACATCAAATGCCAATTTTTTGATTTTCAGCAAATAATTAATGATTAGTGTCTGGTTGTCATACGAAGCATAATATGTCTTCAGAAGAACTGAAATATAATGCATGAGTCAAATGCACTTTACTGTTTTGATGGTTTTCTGTCAATTGATCTCAAACAGAATAACCTATTGCAAAACACGCATTTGATTTGTTACAAATAAATCTTCAATAATATCTGTCTAATAGGTTTGATTACATCAAGGAAACATATCTGAAGGGTTCAGTTGTTATTATTTGTACATACAGTACTGGGTGAATCTCGACAGAACATGAGAGAGAGACCGAACAGCAACGTGACATCATGGAGGGAATCCGCTACTGGGAAACCCTGTTCAATAGTGCATCAGCTGCCACAGGCAATGACACCACTGACACAGAACACTGAGTATTGTTGTGCACACCAGTTCATTCTGCTGTCAGGCTCATTCCAGCACTGTGTTATGACATCATCATCACAACAACAACAGCACAAACAACACTGGCTTAAAGGGACAGATCATCTAAAAAATGTTCTGTCGTTATTTTCTTATCCATATGTTGTTACAAACCTGTAGGACATTCTTTATATTGTAGAACACAAATGTAGATGTTTAGCTGAATGTTCACACTGCTCTTTAATAAAATTGAATGTGAACTATAAAGACCATAAAAATAAAAATAAAACCATAAAAAACAATGTTACTTGAAATAAAATATAAATAACATTTATTTCCCATTTTTATTTAGTTTAACATGCTAAAATAATTAATATATATATATATACAGGTGCATCTCAATAAATTAGAATGTCGTGGAAAAGTTCATTTATTTCAGTAATTCAACTCAAATTGTGAAACTCGTGTATTAAATAAATTCAATGCACACAGACTGAAGTAGTTTAAGTCTTTGGTTCTTTTAATTGTGATGATTTTGGCTCACATTTAACAAAAACCCACCATTTCACTATCTCAACAAATTAGAATACTTCATAAGACCAATAAAAAAATTTTTTTTAGTGAATTGTTGGCCTTCTGGAAAGTATGTTCATTTACTGTACATGTACTCAATACTTAGTAGGGGCTCCTTTGCTTTAATTACTGCCTCAATTCGGCGTGGCATGGAGGTGATCAGTTTGTGGCACTGCAGAGGGGGTAAGGAAGCCCAGGTTTCTTTGACAGTGGCCTTCAGCTCATCTGCATCTTTTGGTCTCTTGTTTCTCATTTTCCTCAGTTTCTCAGATTCTCTATGGGGTTCAGGTCTGGTGAGTTTGCTAGCCAGTCAAGCACA
>NW_015505774.1:363405-397811 GCF_001515645.1 Sinocyclocheilus grahami | reverse complement strand
GACTCCATTTTAGTATGACCTCGAATTTAGGTTGAAAGGCAAATTGGTTGTTTGTCGGTCTTTAATTATTGCTATTATTCTGACATTTGGTTATTCTAGTTAATTCTTTACTTTGTATTTTACTCGTTCATTAGGAATCTATGTCACTTAGGGTACCTCACGGCGGCCGCTATGCATGGGCCCCACGATCACAAAACTCGACAGTTTGATCCTTATTCAGAGGTTTGTGGCTAATACTATTTAATATGCTTTAAATAGTAGGTCTGTTTAGCCCCCTACAGTTACCCATGTAATGCTCAAACATTAATCAGCGGTTTTGCTAGAACCCCTTGTCTAGCCCCCGATAGCTAATATAACTCTGTACAACTTAATTAATGCTGAAATCATATACATGGTTAACGTAACTGAGTACAACTTAAACTAAGGTCAAGCGGTTAGTCAGAAACCCATAACCTCACCTGATGTGCCCATGCTCCATCTAATCTGAGATCTAGTATGTACTCAACCCTGGACGCAGTTTTGCGGAAACATAAGCCTTCACTTAATCTACTTGAGATAATAACTTCAGAGTACGTCAGAATAAGTCAAGTGTAACAATTTATTATCAGTCAGGTAAATATGTATTATGTCAATTATCTCCATAGCCAATTCAACGATATTAAATCAATACAAGACATTCAATTCTCAAAGACGAATCTAAGAGTAAGATACATATCTGACTTTTAGTAAAATACATAGTACAGAGTGTGTGGACACATTCCATACTACGGGCTCTCTGACTACAGAATCGCCCCGACCCTTTTGCTGCAATCCTTTAAATACAAAACCAAGATAAAACATCCCCCAAGTGGACGCATGTACAAACAATTGGAATTTACATGAACCCAGGTCCCAGATCTGGGTGGTTTACACCTCAATGGGAACAGAAGGTAATTTGCATGGAATGACCCTCTACAGTAATCAAAGTATCTCTTAACTCTTAGGATCTGTATTATATTTTAGTCTACTTTTGTAAGATTAAGACCATTGTACCACTCGCCCTGAGACTATTCAAATGACACCAAAAAATTACAAAAACATACAAAAAAGAAAATGACAAATACATAAAACAAAATGGCAAAACTTTTAACTCTTGGAACTTTCAACTAAAATGAAAATGAAAAAGGAAAACATTAAAGGGGTCATATGATGCAATTTCAAGTTTTCCTTTCTCTTTGGAGTGTTACAAGCTGTTTGTGCATAGATATGATCCCTAAAATTGCAAAGACTATAGTCTCAAACCCAAAGAGATATTCTTTATAAAAGTTAAGACTCGTCCACGCCCTCCTAAAACGCCTCGTTTAAACACGCCCCCAGATGTCTACGCCACTGTGTGGGAAGATTTGCATAACACCGCCCAAATGTTCACGCAAAGAAATAAAGCGTAACTTTGATTCTCTCTGTAGTATTGATGCTGCCATCGCCATGTCGTGGAGACGCTGTGTGCTTCATTGTGAAAGAGAAACTACTTTGTATGGCCTTCCAAAAGAGGACACAACTAGAAATCAGTGGTTAAGTTGTATTTACAACACTGTTCCAGAACAGTTCAATCAGTGCTTAATTTGTAAATGAATAATTGCCGGATCCAAAACAGCAATTAAAAGGCGCTGTGATCGACACTGAAAATACAACTTAAGTTTTCCCGGAACATTCAATGACGTCACTAAATGGTGATGCCACAATTATATAGAGAGCATTGTTCACAAGTTTTAACCTAACTTGGGCACAGCTTCAAACCCTGGGTCAAAAATGGGTTGCCAGGATGATTTTAGGAAAATGTATATCTAAGATACATTAAAAATAACAAAATTTGTTTTCATAAAAATAAAATTCAATCATAGTATAGGTATAAATATGCAAAAAATATCTAACTTAAATAACTAACAGTTTTAATTAAACGCAAATCCTTGCTTTATTTTGCAAAATCACAAATGTTCTGTTGTTATTTTGAGTGTGCAAAAATAAAAGTAAACACTTTCTGCTTTCGAATTATGTCTTAATCTTATCTAGCGGTGCCTCGCGCACGCTCACACACACCACATATTCGCAACTCAAACATCACAGTCTGTTCATTATCAGAATAAAATAGCCTACAGTCAACCAAAAAAAAATGTTACACTGGTCAATTTAAATAGTCAGTGGTATAACTGGTCCACTTTGAATGCCAAGCACATTTTTGCTCATGTGAATATTATATTTCTGTCGATATACGAACGCGCGTGAAGTACAAAGCCTCTACATTATAAATAATAGTTTCATTCAAATGCGTCGCGAATATGGAAACATTAGGATTTGTGCCGAATGAGAGGCACGTGAGCCCAATGGTTTATATATTTTTATTTCATTCTTGTTCTGTTCTGAATACCATTACATTTATATAATTTGTTTTGGAGTGATAATGTTTATAGTTTTTATAATGTTTATACATTATAAGAGTTCACTTTATTGGTATTATTTCTGGTATTGTTACACTCTCTCCAAACGTTCTGCTGCTCACAAAACATCAATGAGAGCGAGTTTGAAGAATGCTGACTGGTCACAGTCAAAAATATGTTGAGGACCAATGCATATGATCCAAATATGCGCTCGCTCTCATATGCACGCATGCACTGTCACTATCTAATGGCGGATCCTTCAAAAACAAATACCGGAACGAAAAATCCGGTAGGATCCTGCTCAAAGTAAGCACTGAGTTCAACCCAAATATTCAGATGTGTGCAGCGCATTTTACGGACAACTGTTTCCTGAACCTGGGAGAGTAGCCTACAATGCCGGCTGTGCTCAAAGGTTGTTTCTATAAAGTGGGGCAATACCAACTTTGCAAGGACAGTCTGGCGCTTCTGACTCACAGCCTGTAAGTACATTTTCATATTTAAAGAATTTGCCACTGATGATTCAAATTTTTGAGCTTTTGTTGTTTGCCGTTTCTCTGATCACAAATGCAGACATGGTTTTATGTTGATGTGGTGCGAAATGCAACGCAACGCGTAAAAAGACAGTATAAGTCATTAAAATCCGTAATTATGTCCCCTGGATGCAACAGATGCCTCATTTGTAATGGGTTTTGTCTCGTGGCGCCGGGACAGGGCATCACAGTATGGTAAGGGGCGTAATATTTCCGTCACACGCTTGAGGTATTCGGCCAATCACAACGCACTGGATAGCTGGCCAGTCAGCGTACACCTCGCTTTTCAGAACGATGAGCTTTGTAAAAATCGACGCGTTTCTGAAAAGCGGGGCATAGAGGAGAAACAATAATGTACAGTATGTGGAAAATAATGTGTTTTTTTAACCTTAAACCACACAAACACATTGCATTACACCAAATACACAAAATAATGTTCTTTTTAGCAATGTCATATGACCCCTTTAAAATTAAACTATAAAATGATCTGTTATACTTAAATAACACAGATTTTTTAATGTCTATGAACTAGAGCTGTTCGTAAAGAAAGTCATACGGGTTTGGAACGACATGAGGGCAAGTAAACGATGGGCGTCGAAGCTTTCAAAGCTGAAGCTTCCTGTCGTTGAGTAACATTATTTTAATTATTAAATAAGGCACTTTCTTCTTCTCCAAACTCACATATGATGACCTGCGCTTTGAGTTGATGGATAATTCATGCTGCATCCAGAATAGAAGCTTCAGTGTCAATGACTGGGACAAAAGCATTGGCATGTATGTTCATGCTCGCGCAATCTGACAGATATTCACAAGTATTATGTGCCGTTAAGAGAATATTTATTACATCTTCAGGCACGCTGGTGGATTTGTGCCAGTGCTGTCAGACGGATTTGGGTGTTGTGTAATATGTGTCGCTATTCAAAAATTGCACACAGAGCCAAATTGCATTCTGCTTCTCATATAAGATATGACACTTCACGGATCTCCTGCTTAGTGTTTGTTTACTGAAGCTGAGTCACTTAATAGTGTTTCGTCAGAAACAGCAGACATGCAGGCTACAGGGAATCTTTAGAGTCTTTCTCTCATCCCATACAGTATGTGTACCTGCTCAAACACAGCACTTATCTGCAGGCAATAGTGTGCACTTACCATAACTTAACCAGAACTAGTCATTAAAAAGAAATTCAGTTCTAACATCATTTCATCACCGTCATATTATTTCAAACTTGTATGACTCTTTTATATGTGCAATAAAAAAGGAGATGTTTTGGAGGATGTTCATGCTCCCTTCTACCAGTACTGTAGCTCAAATAGTAAAGCATGGTGCTAACAATGCTTGAATGCATTAATGCAATAAGCCGTATAAATGGAAAATGTCTTTAACATATACATAATCTTATTTAAAATAAGATTTTTAATGTTTTTTTAACAATAAGAAGAATAAGGAATGACAAACACAATTCACTTAACACAGTCAACTGTCATTAAACGCATGATCAGATTATGTGCTATTATTCAAGAGTCAGTCCATTCTGTTCTAGAAAGTGAAGAAAGTCCCAGATCTCGTAAAATATGTGCTTTTTTTCTCCATCCACACAAGACGACAATTCTTTCATCCAGAGTGGCAGAGATGGACCATGAATACTTTTCCAGTGAATGACAATGACACGTTTTGCATGCAGTAGACACAGGTTTACAAACTTCTGTTTTCAAAGATAAGGCAGGTGGAAGAAGACCAAAAATACAAATTTTAGTGCAAACAGGGATTAATTTACCAATAGTTTTAGAGATTAATCAAACTAATTATTATTATATATATTTGTGTGTGTGTGTGTGTGTGTGTGTGTGTGAAAACCGTGATTATCTTTCAAATTGTTGGGCAATGTAAGAAAATAATGCTTTCATTCAGCAAGGATGCATTAAATTGATCAAAAGTGACAATAAAGACACTTCTAAAAATTTTTTTTTTTAATGTCATTACAAAAGATTTCTATTTCAAATAAATGCTGTTATTTTAAACATTCTATTTATCAAAGAATCCTATAAAAATAAAATGTATCACAGTTTCCACAAAAATATGAAGCAGCACAGCTGTTTTCAAAATTGATAATAATCAGAAATGGTTCTTGAGCAGCAAATCAGCATATTAGAATGATTTATTATTATTAGAAGGATGTGACACTTCAGCTGTGCATCACAGGAATAAATTACATTCGACTATAAATTCACATGGAAAACAGTTAAACTGTAATAATATTTCACAATATTTATAATTGTACTGTATTTTTGATCAAATAAATGCAGCCTTGGTGAGCAACCAAGGCGGTTACACTTTACTTGAAGGGGTGTGCATAAGACTGACATGACACCTTCATAATCATGACATGACACCTACATAATCAAGACATGACACATGTCATGAATATGAAGGTTTTTTATGCATGTTTATGACAACTGTCAGTAAGTGTCATTCGCTCAGTTATGTAATTTTTAATGCAAAGATGACATTGTTTGAGATGTATTTGTTATGGGCTATGGTTAGGGGTAAGGGTAGGGGTAGGGTTAGGTTAGGTTAAGGTCAAATAATGTCATATTTGCATTAAAAATGACATAACTGAGCGAATGACACTTAATGACAGTTGTCATAAACATGCATAAAACCTCCTTCATATTCATGACATGTGTCATGTCATGATTATGAAGGTGTCATGTCAGTCTTATGCACACCCCTTCAAGTAAAGTGTTACCGAAAAGGCTTCTTTAAAAACATAAAAAAAAAAAAATCTAAATTATTACAAATTTTAGTGTAATGAAAGTGAATGAGGAAGGATGCTTTCGGGCTTTGAACAGGACAAAAAAGCATCATAACAGTATGACTTCTGCTCTACATTTCAAGTCTTCTGAAGTGACAGGTTTGTTTGAGAATCAAACCCAAATTTAAGTAATTATTTTCTGAAAATCCGAAAATGTAATTTGATATAATTGTTTAATGCATCTTGACACAACATAATTGAATGCACATTAAATGGATTTTTAAGTGCATCTTTTACATGGATACCAACAATGTGAGAATCATTTTTCATGATAAACTAATCATTTGAACTATTCCATTTTCATTCAGGCCAATACATATGGTTGAAGCCCACGAGCACGTGTATGACACCCTGTTCCTCCACATACGGTGTTCTGCTGCATTTCTATATGAATGTGTGGGAGTTCACAAGAGAACACTGTGTACTATCACGCATCCATTCATAGTGATGGTGAAGCCCACCTCCTCACGCTCATCCCGCATTATGAGCTCAAAACCCCACAGCGATAATCAACAGTTACACTCAGCTTTAGTTACCATATGAATGACTTACAGTAGATGTTCAGCTCACATCTGGGAATTCATATATTAATGCACTTTAGTACACTGTAAAAAAGGATTTTCAAAGTTGTGAATAAATATTGGAGTAAAGGAAATACTATTTCAGTTTTTCTACTTCAACAGAATTTCACATTTAATTAAATGTTACTTGCGTTTCTTTGTAATTATTTATGAAATTTACTAGAAATTTTTGTTTTTTAAAGTATTTTTTCAGTTTATTTATTTATTGAAATTATTTTAGATGCATATAATTCCTTGTTATCAGACTCTTGTCTTATCGTGAATTATTCATCAGTGATGTTATTATAAAGAAAAACATATTTGTAAGTCACTTTGGATAAAAGCATCTGTTTATTGCATAAATGCAGGGCTGTCGCTAGAGGGGTGAAAGGTGGTGACAATTATAGGGGCCCCCGGCGATTTCAACCGACTGCCCGAGGCCAGCATGAAAGATACTCAGCTGATGGGCCAATAGGTTTGGGTACCGAAACCCGGTATGTAACCGGTATGTACTAGAACCGAATCAGAATGCAGATTTTGGTGCCTCATTTCAGTGCCACTTAAATGCTTGAGTGTTGATTGAAATATTTGTCCTGGTTCTCCGAAATGGAAATAAGAAGCATGGGTGTCGCTAGGCCATTTTTAGCGGGCCTATAGCGATTAGCTCCATAAACTGTACACAAATTCGTGATCACCTCAGAGTCAGTCCCCTTTAAATTTCATATGAAAACGGCGACAGATTTCATCTCCTCCCCGTCTTTCAGCGCTCTCTTCAATCCGCAGACCGTGGCGGCGCAGCGCGAACGGACTCAAACAGAAACAGAGGACACAAGGTGTGTTTATCGATAGAGTGTTATAATATCTGTATCTGTGCAGTTCTTTGTCATAAATACAGTTTACAAAAGGTCACGAGGGAGCAATCGGTTTCCTATCTATTGTAAAGTTTTCGCTGCGTTCACCCCTCATCACACCACAGCTGTTTCCTCCAGCGAAAATCTAGCCCTTAACACATATGAACGCATACTTTATAAAACGATCATATCGCTATTTTCATTTGAAAATTTTATATAAAACATATTACAGTGCATGTGGCATACCATACAGTCATTCACAGAACTGATTAAAGGCAGTGATAGACAGCACTCAGTCAATTCACTCATTATAACTAAATATCACAGTGATTGACAGAGATACAGTAGAAACATTATGTGTGGTTTTGTATTAAATATTGTTTTGTATTAAATAATGACCCAGATCATGAAATACATTTATTAGCCTTAGAGTAAGGGAAGCAAAACTCGGGAAATGAGAGTATCCGAGGAGCATGTGAATGCTATGTATATTTATTTTAAATATTTGTAACGTACTTTAATGTTATCTATCTTTCTTTTTTTGTGGCTCTTTTTTTTTTAAAGTATCGGCTCAGGCACCGGTACTGTTTTAAAAGTATCGATTTGGCACCGGTATCGTAAAAAAACCTAATCGATACCCAACCCTATGGGCCACTGCTGCGCATCGTCACAAAAGCTTTTCATTTGCACGTGTTTTTAAGACTTTTCAATTTAAACATTCAAGAGATTGTAAAGCATTCAAGCACAAGAAGACGCGAATGAACTGAGTTCGGTACGCACACAGAGAGCTGCGTCTCAGATGCACGAACACCAAAGGAGTCTCCTTTGTATTTTTTTTTGCATTCGAACGAACAAATACATCTCGCCAATTTAAACATTCAAGCACAAAAAGATGTGAAAAAGCTTAATTCAGCACCCGCGCGCACACATAGAGCCGCGTCTCATAGCCCGCGAAGACCGAATTGAGTTTTGCCTCTTCTTGCGCTTGAAAGGGCAAATACATAAAAAATTATGTCGAAATACCTGTCTTGGCAAGGATCTTCAAAAAACTGTTGGTTATGTATCATTGTATCATATCGGATGTGTATCATTATATTGGATGCATTGTCTCTTAAAATGACCGCGCTTAATTTACTAGCTGTTAATTCAAGAAAGTAAAAGAGAGAAAATCACTCACTGCTCTTAACTAAATTACATTGTAGTTTTGACAAGAATTATTCTATATTTAATTTATACAGTGAAGACTGATATTTGATATTGATATTTTATATTTGATTATTCTGTTTTTGTACTTGAACACCTACAAATTTGAAAAAACTTAAACATTGTGTAATTTGCAACTTTGTTCTATTTATTTAATTTGTGATATTTACACAATTTCAACAACTTGCACCAGGGCCCCTCAAACCCTAGCTACGGCCCTACATAAATTTAAATAATCTTTCATCAAAAGGTAATAACTTTCACCTCTAAAACAACATTGAAACTGCATTCACAAACAATTTTACTTACACAATGTGACATATTTCCCAGTGAAATAGTATATTCACGGGAAATAAATGGGCAGGACTTTAATTAAATATTGGACCACCAGTTAACTTTAACCAACAACTCACAATGGCCTACATGACATCAACTAAAAAATAACACATTTCAGAGGTGGAGCAAGTTATTTTGATGAAAGATTCTGAAAACAAACATGTTTTTCTTTTTAACGTCACAGCTGAATCACTCACAATAAGAGCAGGAACATGAATTAAAGTAAATAGAGTCAATATTGATTTTCTTGTGAAATTCTGGAATCATGTCAGACACTTTGCAATCAGGCCTGTTGTTTTTCCTGTGGTCAAAACATGGTGGTTATGATCCGGCCGTGAAGAGGCACCTCTCATCTCTCACCTATCTGTCAGTGGTTTGTGAGAAATCTTGTGATCGCAGAGTCTCATGGAGGTTGGCGGATGTTTGCTCAGGTCAGAGCGATGTGAGAAACCGCAGGCTGGTCGGCGTGGGCCAGTGTATGTTTTGGGTGATGAATGCTTTGGGATCTTTAGAGGTATTGCTGTAACCCACAGCTCAACTTTGGCTCGAGTTTTAACCTTCCAACAAATGCACAAGATTAAAATGAGCAAGATGCTTTACTCACAAGCTTTCCTGTGAAAACAGGCAGATTTGTTTACAAAGGCTGAGAACATGCCTAGGTATCTTTCTTTAATGCATCCACAAAATAAATCATAGCGAAACTGAAGAAGTGGTGTAGAAGTGAAGTTTCTTCTGTCTGACGTTTTGATGATTTTGCATGACCCTAAATTTTATTGGTTTTATCTGGGTTGTTGGAATGAGAGAGTTTACACATTAATTAGTTGCTAGCTGCAAGTTTTTGTCATGGATGTGTGTGTATATATATATATATATATATATACACACACACACACAAAATTATAGCATTTACATAAATGGCCATAGACTATGTACACACACAATAAATGTATATAATTATATTAGTGCTGTCAATCGATTAAAAAAATCGATTGTAGTAATTGAAGTAATTGGATTTTTCTGTAATAAATCACAACTGAATGCATAATTGCACCTAACATTAAAATTTGTAATCATAAATATATTTTCACACTGAATCTCCAAATGAACGTAAAAACTACATAAAGAGAGTACATTTTAAATATTTGTTTAATGGCATCTTTTTACTAAGTAATATGAATGAAGGCCAGTATCACTAATAATAATGCCTTTTTTGTTTTTCTTTTCTTTTAAAAATATATAGCCATTCTACATTTCAGTAAGATTTCTGCCATCATTTTTTACATTTAATAGGCCTAAATTTATATATATCATCATATAAAAATTATGGCATTTACATAAATGGCTCCAGACACTGTAGATAAACAGAGGCGGACAAACACACATATAAACAAACATGCTTTCATGCTTTGGCACTGTCAGTCCAATGTGCAATGGCTGTTGCAGGAGATGTACTGCTGCTGTACTGTACTGTATCAAACACAGGCATATTACAGCATCAGATATAATCTTCATCCACTGAACACAATAACACTCCACACAACCATATGGACACACACACAGACCATCCAATGCACTCTAAAATTAGAGCACACACTATCAAAACGTGCATATGGACATGCGTGCATGGACACGTGCGCAGACGGCATGCATATTGAGCGTCTGTGCGAATACACACACCCACACACACACACACACACAGACAGAGAGCCAACAGCACTAAATTAATCCATTTATAAAACAAGAGTGCTAAGAGGCATCTGTTATGTTCTGTCCCAGCATGCCTCATTCATAATAGAAAACCGCAGAGGTTTAAAGTATATTTACATGCTCTACAAACAAATGAGTCCTTTTGCATCACATTAAAAGACAAATGATTACTGACAGTGTCTGTAAAAAACAGAAATCAAATACATTGAAATCCAGTATCTGTCAATTTGGTGTCTGTTTTCAGGGTTCATCTGATTCTGTCATCTGTTCACTTTAGATGTGACACTGAGGTCTTGTGACTATAATTGAGAATACAGTAATAGACTTCTACTGCATTATTGTATTTATTATGTGACAGATCATGAAAAATATTAGTTATATTCCATATGCATAAAATGCATAAACATCAAAAAACGCTTATAAATAGATAAACAATTAACATGATGTACCTATATCTGCTGCATTTAAATTATATTAAATAATTTAGCCTCTAGTTTCTGAAAACCTGTCAAGAGCACATATAGGTGGTATTTCATCACAAAATCACAGGAGAAAAAAAACCTGTATGTTAATTTGCTTGATTATGTGTTTAGGAGCATTAAGACTTAAGACTTCTAACTTGAATTACCAAACAAAAGAAAAAAGAAAAACAACAGAGAGTTACCAAAAAAACAACAAAAAAACAAAACGAGTTGCCAAAACTAGAATGACCAGAAACATAAAGTGAATGCATTAAAGAAAGAGAATGAGGATTATTTTGCATTCAGATTATGGAGGAACATGCTTCATTATCATGAAAATAATATCATAATGAAATCCATTAGATCATATTAATCTGATTATTTGAGAAATGTTGTTCTATTTTCACACATCCCATTACAGTATGAGCAAACACTCAAGAGTCATCATGCCAGTAAAGATCTGATGTTTCATGAACACATCCTGAGCTGACTAACTCTGACTAGCATATCATAACCAGGCATGACAAGTTTCCAGCATCAGTAATATGTGATGTGAAACTGAAAGCAACAGCACAGCAGAACCATTTGCAATGAATGAACAAACACAGTTTCCAGGAGAGAACTAACCTATAGACCACATTTGTACTACTAGTGTACAGCTTAGTGTGCATAACAAAACAATAGATTTTTTTTAACTTAAGGACAAAAATAAAACCATTTCTGAATCTGTGCTAGTTTAAAAATATGTTCTATTGTAGACTGAGTCAAGAAAAAAGTTGTTCATTGGTTCATTTGCACTGAAAATGGAAGGTCAAGTGTATTGACTGATGCAAAAGTAGTAGGTCATCCAGATATTTCATGCATTTAGAGGATATATATACAAAGAACACATAGTATACACTTAGATTAACATGGGAGATAAGCTTTAATTGCTTTTTATTAAGCTTCTGACAACAAACAAAGAGTTTATTTTACCTTTGAGTCTTCAACATTCCACTACAGTCTCATATCAGAGCAAACGCTGGACTCTTTAGATCAGATCTGTTCAGTTTCACTCAATTACACCATGTTCTTAATGGATCTTTGGGCTTCTTTGTGCCAAGATCAAAGGTCAAACACGTACCAGTGTAAAGTTGCTCATCTGTCAGCGTGGAGTCCTGCACAGGGCGGCACAGCAGACATAGACGCTGGACACAGGAACACATGAATGGCTTGTTATTCAGGAGCAAGACATTAGGAGGGTTATTAGTCCAGACACTCGAGACTCTCTGTCTGCGTGAGGGATTTTATTTGCCACTTACATAAACAAATGTCATTTGGATAACAATAACGCATGGCTTACAGGACTAGAAAGCTTGTCTGACTCTGGATGGCTAAAACGCTTGGATTTGTGATTAAATGTTCTACATCATCCCTTTTTATAAAGGAATGGATTAGAACAGTCCCGTTAAGTATCTTGCATATGATATAAGTATTACATGTGGAGCTCTCTTGAAAACTTTTACTATGTTTTTACTAAAAAATATTTCTCTATTGGTGGTACTGGATCTTAGCGCTGCATTTGACACTATCGGCCACAACATTCTTTTGAGTAGACTACAAAATTATGTTGGCATTAGTGGAATTGCATGGTCATGTTTCAAATCTTACTTATCTGACCGCCATAAATTCGTAGCAGTGAATGACAAGACATATTTATCACAAGAACAGTATGGAGTGCCACAAGGCTCAGTACTAGGACCATTGCTTTTCACACTTTACATGTTATCCTTGAGAGATATCATCACGAAACATGTTAGCTTTCACTGTTATGCTGATGATACTCAGCTCTATATTTCTTCGTGGCCTGATGAAACATACAAATTCACAAAACTAATAGAATGCATAGTTGATATAAAAAACTGGATGACTAGTCATTTCCTACTGCTAAATTCTAAAAAAAAAACCTGCATGTAATAACCTAAAACACTGTCTTACACTTGACGGCTACTCTGTTAATTCTTCATCATCAGTTAGGAATCTAGGTGTGCTATTTGATAGCAAGATTTCCTTTGAAAGCCATGTTTCTAGCATTTTTAAAACCACATTTTTCCATCTTAAAAATATAGCTAAATTATGATCTATGCTCTCAATGTCAAATGCAGAAACGTTAATTCATGTGTTCATGACCTCGAGGTTAGATTATTTTAATGCTTTATTGGGTGGTTGCCAGTGGTGTATAAAGTACCTGAAAGCCACACTCAAGTTAAAGTACAGATATCTTACTAGAAATCTTACTAGAAGTCACCGTTTAGAATATTACTTGAGTAAAAGTCTTAAAGTATGTGATATTTATTGTACTTAAGTACGAAAAGTATTTTGTTTTATCGTAAACATACTTAAGTATTGAAAGTAAAAGTACAAGTAAATACAAAATGGAAAAGAAGCAAATACATATATATAAAAAATTTTCATACACAGCTTAAGTAGCAAGATTGTGTTCAGTTTGAACTCTTTGTTCCATTTTGTATTTTTGGGTAAGAATAAGAAGCACTTCATCCGGTACTTAGTGTCTTTCATTCCAACATAAGAAAACATTTCTGGAATCTGCATCTGACATAGCATTTAGATGTATTTACACAGTTTATGTATCACAGAGGGGACATGGATGCATTTAAACTGCAGTTACAGATGCATAAATAGGCCTAATGTTTTGGTTTTAACATAAATCGTTGAATAATGATATTTGAAATAATTTAAAACATTAAAAAAACAGTCGAAATGTGAAATTAAAACCGCCAGTAGGTGATAGCAAGTGACTGTTAATGAGTGAGTCATTGAGATTCAGTCGATTCATTCAAACGGCTGATTCATTCAGAAACAAAGCATTTGACTGTGTCAATGAGTGAATCACTGAATAATTTATTCAACCGATTCGTTCAAAAAGCTGATTCATTCAATAAGTAAACACCATTGAATACAATACAATACAAAAAGAAAACAATAAGCAACAGTGCTGTGATCTTTGTTTGGAACTATTTTCGTTAGCAAAATTGAGTAAAAACAGGCAATATTATGTCTAAAATGTAAGTCACTTATTGCTTTACTGAACTTGTATAAAATTATTATTAAATGTGTTCATGCTGAAATCTGTAGAAAAACGGTACTCTTTGTGTGATATAGATTAAGTTAACTATATTGAATTATATAAATATAAAACGTATACAGAAGCATTTTTTTGCCATCTATAATTTAGAATGCCTTGAATTTTGAGTTTTAATAGACTAATAAATCACGTGCGTGTGTGATTTGCTGATATAGCCTACTTGATAATGTCAGATCGCACATCATTACAACAACCCTTACCACATTATCGCAGACGATGCTGTATCGCACAACACACCCCAGACTCGACTTGAGTGGAAAATTAATCATCCATGGTTGTGCGCACTTGTTTGCATGTGAGCAAAGGTGTTTTTAGGAGTCTAACTTGCAGACCGCAGACCACTGATTCATCAAATCTGCTTTCCTGCAGTCCGTGTTCTTCTGACTTCTGACTATTTTGTAGTAAGTAACGAATATGCTTCGGGGAAATGTATTGGAGTAAAAGTATACATTTTAATTAGGAAATGTAGTGGAGTAAAAGTAAAAGTTGGCTGAAATATAAAAACTCAAGTAAAGTACAGATACTCCCAAAAAATACTTAAGTACTGTAACGAAGTATTATTACTTCGTTACAATACACCACTGGTGGTTGCTCTGCACGCTTAATAAATAAACTCCAACTCTGCACTGGCTCCCTATTGAACAACGAATGCATTTTAAAATTTTGCTAGTTACTTATAAAGCCCTGAATGGTTTAGCTCTTCAATACTTGAGCGAGCTCATACCACATTATAGTCCTTCAAGTCCGCTGCAATCTCAAAACTCTTGCCATTTGATAATACCTACAATATCAAAATCAAAATCAACTGTGGGTGGCAGATTCTTTTCCTATTTAGCGCCCAAACTCTGGAACAATCTACCTTACATTGTTCGGGAGGCAGACACACTAGGTCAACCAGACCAAATAGGTCAACCAGAACCGGGAACATTTCCCATAACACCCGATGTACCCGCTACATTGGAAGAAGAATGGCATCTATGCTAATATCAGTCTCTTTCATTCTTATTCTGAGGTGACCATAGCCATACAGATCCAGTCTGTATCCAGATCAGATGGTCACTGTAGCCACCCAGATCCAGTCCATATCCAGACCAGATGGTGGATCAGCACCTAGAGATGACCTCTACAGCCCTGAATGCCAGCGGAGACCATGTCAACTAGATGCGCCCCAGAGACAGATCCCCTGCGAAGACCTCTTCACCTCGACGACCATCGGCACAAGACCACGGGAACCAGACAAGACCTCTGCACCTGTGTTGCAGCCTGAAATTAAACCACACCATGCTGGTTTTGTCTGGCCAGAGGAGAACTGGCCCTCCGACTGAGCCTGGTTTCTCCTAAGGTTTTTTCTCCATTTCTGTCACCGATGGAGTTTTGGTTCCTTGCCGCTGTCGCCTTTGTCTTGCTTAGTTGGTGACGCTTGACTGACTGATTGAACAATATTTTTAAAAATAAGATTGCATTACTACGAAAGTCCTAAGAGGCCATGGATTATTAATATTTTTCTTTCTTGTTTTCTTGTGATCACAAGATAATTAAATCTTAATTAGATCTCGACATAACGAAAGTTGTTTTCTCGTTATCACGACTTTATTTACTCATGTTCTCGGCATAACAAAAGTTGTTTTCTCGTTATCATGACTTTATTTTCTCGTGATCTCGACATAATGAGTGTTATTTTCTCGTTATCACGACTTAATTTTCTCGTGATCTCGACATAACAAAAGTTGTTCTCTAAGTTACACAACTACACCAACAGGTGGCAGTATAGACCTGAATATAACTGATGGGGTGTTGTATACTGTATATCCACTTTACTGTATGCGTTTGGGACAGAATAAGGACCTTCTTCGTGATCGCTATAATTTGTGCAGTATTGTTCATAACTGACATTTAATTAATTAATAAATGTTAAATACTTGAATCAATATTATTATTTTGTGTAGCCTATCCTTTAGCTCTTGCTAGATGCATGACTCATCACAGTTTCACCACAGCAAAAACGTTCTGTGTGATAAACTAACTGCTTATACAGTCTATGATTAAAACCAAGGTTGATGTCACTGTAGAGTATTCTATTTGCACCTATATCTGCATTTGTGCATCTTTGAAATAGCCTATTATTGTTAGTTAATAAGTGGGGGTTTTGTGTTTAGGACGCGCTTTAACGACTTATTTGTAATGTGTATCTTTGTCCTTATTTTTAATCTTTATTGTTAATCGCTAAATGGATATTGATAAGAAATGTGATTTATTATGTAAAGTGTGTAGGCTATTTTAATTCAGTGATGTTCTACAGTGTTGTAATCTTTTGTATTTTCTAAATTTCTTTGTGGAAACCACGCACCGTCACAAATAAGGCTCCCGTACTGCCTCCTCCGCACCATCAGAGGGAACATTCACCAGAATATTGACTGTTTATTATTCAGACTCCATTTCCCAGAAGCCCACATACCTGGAACTGATTGCACACACACCTGCTAATCATTACACACACCTCATATAAGCACACTACACACACATTGCAATGTCTTGATTTGCTGTGGTGATCATTTCTGAGCGTTTTCTTTATTGTGGACTGCTTACCCGTATATTACTTGGATTGTTTATTGTTTTTTGATTCTCTGCCGCCTGCCCTGACCTCTGCCTGTTATTTGGATTGTGATCCTCTGCTGCTTGCCCCGATCACTGCCTGTTCTTGTTTATGCTCTTGTCTCACCCATACGGCTGCTTAGTACAAGTATTATGTAAATCTGTTGTTAATAAACTGCAGATGGATCCTTACTCGGCTGACTCACCATTACACACACACACACACACACACACACACACACTCTTAAACTTGTAATGCACATGATATCAGTTACAGCATATCCTACACGACTAATAAAAATCACAAATTAAATAGGCTATACTTTTATTTAAAAAAAAAAGGAAAATAAAGTGAGTTGAATTCAAGCAGCTCTAAAAGATTTTATAATAGTTCTTTGCATCCTTCTAAAGGCGCTCCTCCTGTGTTTGCGGTGTTGCTTTGACCATTTAAACATGTTAATTACACAAACAAAATGTTTAGCGAACTGTCTCTGGGGAAAAAAAAATCAACAGAGTGATAAGCTTTATTTACTTATTGTAGACGTTATAATTAAGCGAAGCAAAATTTGCTGAAATATCCACAACAGTATAGGAGCGCACGGTTTATCTGTCGATCAGATGCGCGGTCAAAGGTGGATTCATTACTACGGCGACGAAGCTCGCCAGAGCCTGCCAGAATGGGCGGGGCCATCTATATAAGGGGGCATATCGCCATAAGATCCTAAGGTTACTTTGACTGAAGCGACGACTGAGTCGTGCAGCTACATAGCACGGCTAGTTACGCAGTACGCAGTATCTCAGGGAACCGAGGTTACGTTAGTAACCAAGTACGTTCCCTATTGATACTTCACTCGTACTGCGTCTGCTAAGATGCTATGGGGAACCAGTACAATCTCGCCGTGCTATGCTAGAGGAACGACTCATACTTGAACTTGCCTTAAGCACCAAGGGGCCCAGAGGGACCAAGTAATTTGCAGGGAAAGCTCCGCAGGGGGCAATAGGGCCAAGCTCGCAGAGGTCAGCCCGACCTTAAGTAATTGTTCCAAAAAAATCCCTACAGCCTCGGCACTCAGGACAACAAATAAAGATCTCTAATAATTTCTGTCCATGTAGAGGTTTTCAGGTACTAGTGTGAATAAATATATATTTAAATGCAAAGAGACAAGATAGTCTATGCATGACATTTTATTCGTATCCAAAACGATGTGAACATTAATGCACTAAACACGTTTCATTCATACTCGAAGCCCGAGGGCGCTCTCGCGCTGAAAATCCAAATCGGATTCATAGAAGTAGCCTATTTTATAAGCTTATAAAATAAGTTAAAATATAAAATATATTTTATAAACACAATAAACTTATGATTGCAACAATATATGGTTTATGTGTGTTTTTCAAGTCATCTCCAGGTAATATGTAGGAGAATACAGGAATAAAATATTATGGAATATAAATTTGCTCTGGAGTGTGACACTCACGTTTGAGCTAATTATGTGCTGTATGTAATTTTGAATGTTTATATGTGAATAAATGTGTAAATTAAAATCTGTTTAACATATAAACCAACTGATCATGACTTGTAGAAGACTTTTGTGTAACACTTAAGGTGACATTTTCCAACCTTTATGTTATCCTTAGGAAAATGACAGTTAAGGGGCTTTATGCAACACTTAATGGGTTTGAAGGGATACTTAAGAGAAATTCTAAGGGTTTATGATGTTTCACCTTAAGAAACCCTTAAGTAACATTTAAGGGATATTTTATGCAACGCCCTTAAGTGTAAGGGAAACTTAAGGGCGTTCTTAAGGGAAAAGTACGGCAAAGCCTAAGCACTGGTTTGCTCTAAGACAAGAATGAACCCATTATGCAGAAAGGACCAGGGCCTGTAAGGCCGGGACATCCAGATTATAGAACCTGGCAAATGTGGATGGCGAGGCCCAGCCGGCCACCCCACAGATCTCTGCAATGGACACACCGCTAGACCACACCCAAGACGAGGCCACACCTCTAGTCGAATGGGCTCTTACTCCCATGGGGCAATGCAGGCCCAAAGAGGAGTATGCTAGCACAATAGCATCAACTATCCACTTGGAAAGTCTCTGCTTCGTGACTGGAAGCCCTTTGGTGCGGCCACCACAGGCTTCCATCGAGAGGCCAGAGGTGCAGAGCAAACAGCTCAGGCTGGGGGTGCCATATCATTCTGTTCGCCTGAGATAGGAGGTCCCGTCTCTGGGGAATGGGCCATGGAGCTGCTACAAGCAGCTGAGACAACTCTGCGAACCAGTGTTGGGGAATGGGCCATGGAGCTGCTACAAGCAGCTGAGACAACTCTGCGAACCAGTGTTGGTTCCTCCAGAGCGGGGCTACTTACAGAACTTTGTACCCTTGCTCCCTGATTCGCCTGATTACCTGCAGGATCAGGGAGATTGGGGAAAAGCGTAAAGGAGGAGGTTGGACCAGTTGTGGGCCAACGCGTCCGTGTCCTTCGCGAAATAAGTTGGGTAAGGAGAGTTGTCTTTTGAAGCAAAGAGATCGACCTCTGCCTTGCCAAAGATCTCCCAGATTTTTGGAACCATTTGTGGGTGGAGCATCCACTGTTCTGAGTGGACATTGCTCCGAGACAGCATGCCCGCTCCTTGGTTCAACTTTGCCATCGCACAGCGCTCCCCAACCAATGATGGAAGCATCTGTTGAGACCACCTTCCTTCTGCAGACAATTCTCAGGGGCAAGCGCCGTTCCATCCATTGAGAGTCTTTCCAAGGGGCCAGAGCTGCCACGCAGGCCTGGTCAACCTTGATTCGAAGGCATCTGAGATGCCAGGTGTGGGACTTAACTAGGGGTTTCAGCCAGTACTGAAGGGGCCGCATGTGAAGCAGGCCCAGCTGTAGCACCGGAGATGCGGAGGCCATGAGACCCAGCATCTTTTGAAACATCTGAAACAGGGGCGAGAGGCTCCTATTTTTAAAGAGGCCTCGAGCTGCTGTATAGCCAGTGCACGTTCTGGTGTGACAGTCACCCTCGTTTGGGCCGAGTCAAAAACTGCTCCCAGGAACGATATCCGTTGGCTGGGAGACAGAGTGCTCTTGGAAAAATTGACCCTGAGCCCCAGGCATTCTAAGTGGCTGAGGAGAAAGGATCTGTGAGACAGTAGCTCGCCCCCCGACTGGGCTAAGACGAGCCAGTCGTCGAGGTAATTCAGAACACGGATTCCCATCTTAGAGGAAAAAGAGACACGTCCATGCACTTCGTAAAAGTGCGGGGAGCCAGGGACAGTCCGAATGGAAGGATTGTGTATTGACATGCTTCCGGGAAGAATTGTGAAGCTTGTTGACGAGGGGCCTGACAGCTCCCTGGCCAGAACCACTCATCCAGGTGGCTGAGGGGTGGGGTCGTTGATCGAGCCTGACAGATCCTCTGCGTCTGAAGCTGCCAGCGACATGCTGTCGTCCAGTGAGTCACACTCGCTCCCATCAAATGAGACCAGGTCGCTTGCAGTCGCAGAGGGATGCTGGTCTGGCTGGGAGAAGAGGACGGAGGAAGCCTCCCTATGAGGAGAGAGCGAGGCATGAGGGAGCGGGGCCAGCGTCTTAGCAGATGCACTACGAGTGAAGTATCGATAGGGAAACACACGATTACGACAGTACTGTATATGATTTGTATGTAATTTTCATGAGATTCTGCCTATCATAACAATACAGGGCATTTACATGAGAAAAGCTAAGCAGTAGTGATCAGCCCAATATAAAAGACAACAAATAACATATTTCAGCAACATTACTTGTCCAAATCACACTTTAGATCGCAATCTGAAGTTATTACAAACACTCGATGGTGGTTTTCGGTTGTGCAGTATGGGTGGATATCTTTTCTGAAACGCCGCTATAGACGAGGAATACTTTCATTTTAAAAAGCTGTTTTAAAACGAAAACACACTAGTGTAAACGTAGCCTTAAATCTACATGGGGTTGGACGGTTAAGCACACTACAGCCTCACTTGTGAGCCACGTCTCTGGGCGTAAAGTAGGTGTGTTCGACTTGACAGGGCGCTGTGCAGGCCAAAGACTATAGAATACCCAAGACGTGTCACTCGTATAGGGAAAATGCAACGCTTAATATGGCTGCTCTATCGAATGAAGCCCTGCCTTCTGAGAAAAAGAGCCAATCACTATTCGGTAAAGTCATCGTGTCACTGCAGCTGCCGTTAGAAGTCTCAGTTACTATAGAAATAGTCAGCATTCTGGAGGCATGCGCTTAGGACTGCACATGCGCATTGGCTGGTCTAGCCTGAAAAATAAGCTTTTTTTAATGGTACTGGAGCATAAGAAACAACATTTATGAGACAGTTGTTGTCAGATGTCATTGGTGATTTCAAATCTGAAGTTTAATCATAAACAGTTTTGGAGAATTTGATGTTTTCTCATTCAAAGAGATAGGAGTTGCACTTGTTACAAAGATGATAGGCGTTACAAAGATGGCCACCAAGTGAAATGACTTGTCTTAAAGAGACTTTGTGTAGGCCGATCGGTGTATGACATCAAAGTACCGCAAGAGCTATAGAGAGCAGATTGCTCTGTAAGCTTTCGAATCGCTCTCGCGCTACTTTAATGTCAAACACTGATCGGTCTGCGCAGCGCTGCATCAAGTCGAACACACCTAACATTAATGTTTTTCCTTGATTAACCCCTTAGGTATCGAAATTTGGTACCGAACAACAAGACATTTTTCGATACTCGATAGTATCGAGGCAATTCGGTTGACCAAAGAATTCACAGTGAAATGCACCAAACAAACAAATAATGCTCTTCTGAGACATCCACATAGTTGAGAATAAATAAGCACTTTCCTGGGATTGGGATCCTTTGGAAGATAATAGGCTTGTTCGAGATGAACTATACTAGCCTGCCACCGGCTGGCGAGAGTAGCCACTTGCAGTCAGGGCGGAATTAAAAGCGGAGACGTCAAGTCGGACACTTTCTGCTCCCGGTAGTCACGCTCTCACGGTGTTTGCATAGTCGTATCACAGATAAAGTGAATTAAAGCAATATTTGTCAAATACACAGAAACGTTTTTATAACCAACATAAACACTTTTTATATACTGCTTTATACAGTGCCATCTGTTCAAGAATAAAGTTCAGCATGTAAACATATAGGCTACTAAATACCTATATAATAAAGTATATGCTTTTATTAGTGTTTTTGATAAAAAATGACTCAAGATAACAGTGCGACTTTTACTGTTATAAAAACACAGATTTGTGAGCACTATTGGAATTGAATTGTTAGAATAAACACGCAACACACGTTGTGCTTGTCATCACAGAATCTAACCAATGAGAATAAAGTGTGTCGTAATCAAGGCTTTCGCAGCCAATTTTGAGCAACTCCAGTGCCTGACCTCGGCGGCTGGTCTCGTTTTGCTCTCGCGGTACTTTGATGGCACATGTGATCGTAAGGCGGCTGCAGCGCCGATCAAAGTCAGACAAATGTTCTAACCAGAATGCATTGCTTTTGTCAGGCGGCAATCGATCTTTGTGGCGCAGCATGAAGTCGAACAAGCCTAATGTTATTTTTAGTCCAGTGAGCTTGTATTGATCTTATCTCATTCTCATCTCTCTAATGCTCCAGTGGGCGGGCCAAAGATGTGATGATGTAGAAGTAGGCGATCATCTGATTTTGCAGAGGTGCTCTTTCGTTGCATTACATCATAATGTGACAAAATCTGAAACAAATTTTTTTTTAAAATCTTGGTTTCAATAAAAGCTGTTTTTGGACTAAAAAAGAAGTTTGGAGCTCTGAAACGTACAGAATGTTTGTAACAAAGTTCGTAGATCGGGGAAGAAGGAGGTGGGAACCTGCAAACATTTAAACATAAAACTTTAATTATGAAATAAACAAACACAAAACAAAAGTAAAAGCGGCAGCCCCTCATGGACGACTGCTGCATAAAACATAATAAAACAACAACATAAGTAGTCCAGGCCTGGTCCTCTCTCGTCCTTCACTGTCGTCACTCCTCTTTTTATCCTTCCGGATCTCCTCCTTGGGACTCAAGACTGGTGAGTGGGGCAGGTGTTGCTCATTATCATTTATTCCACCGGCCTCGCTCCGTTCCCACGGCTGTCGGCCCCGCCCCACTCATTACAATGTTTTTATAGTACAATGACCTCAACATTTCTCAATTCATGACCCCTTTAAGTTCACTGCACTTATTTTCTATAGGGTTCAGATCAGAGGACTGGGATGTCTATGGGAGAACCTTAGTTTTGTGTCCAGTGACCCATTTTTCTTTTAATTTTAATGTTGTTTTTCCTTGGATCATTGTTCTGCTGGAAGATCCAAACACTGGCCAGAATAAGATTTCTAACAGGGATAGTCAGGTTTTGATTTTTTTTTATCTGTTGCTGTTTGCTAAAATCCATGATGTTCAGGACCTCTGGCAGAAAAATAGGCCCACAACATTAAAGATACAGCGTTATATTTCATTGTACACATGGTGTACTTTTCTAGCCCTGTGTGTACCAAACCCATCTTGTGTGTTTGCTGCCAGAAAGCATTTATTTACTTTCATCTGACCAAAGAATCCAGTCCAATGAGATATTCCAGTAATGTCTGACAAATTAATATGCTGGAGTTTCTTTATGAATGTTTGCTATTGTTTCTTGAAATCCTCCCAAACAACTTGTGGTATTGTAGGTGCTGTTTGATTTATTTATTTATTTGGAGGCTTTCTGACCCCAAGACTCATCTATTTTCTGCAATTCTCCAGCTGTGATCCTAGGAGAGTCTTTGGCCACTCAAACTATCCTCCTCACATTACTTTAAGAGAATATAGACACACATTATCTTCCAGGCAGATTTGTAACATTTCCTGTTGATTGAGACTTCTTAATTATTGTGCTGATGGTGGAAATGGGAATTTTCAGTGCTTTAGATATTTTCTTATAGCCACTTTCTATTTTGTGAAGCTCAACAATCATTTGCTGCAGATCATAAATATATTCTTTGGATTTACTCCTTGTGATTGATGACTAAGGGAATTTGGCCTTTGGGTTCCCTCATATTTATAGTCCTGTGAAACAGGAAGTCATGGCTCGACAATTTCATGTTCATAGTCACCCTGGCGTGCTACAATTTTTTTAAATTAAAGATCAAAAGTATAAACAATACAGATTTATTTTCACAGCCTTCTTTGATTATATTTACCAAGTGTTCCAATAATTCTGACAGTGACTGCATATATATATTCAGTAATTTCACTTCATTGGCAATGAATATCGGTCTTTTTCGTTGCCATTAAAGTGAAATAACTACACATAAAAATAGGAGGCTGATAAAAATGCTCATTTTAGAAGAAAATTTCAGATGCCACGTCGACGCTTTTGCATATATATATATATATATATATCTGATGAGTGGGGCAGGGCCGAGAGCCGGGGGAACGGAGCGAGGCCGGGCTCGAGTCCCATGGAGGAGCTCCAGAAGGATAAAAGGAGGGGTGATGACAGTGCAAGACAAGAGTGGACCAGGCCTGGACTTTGTTGTTGTTTTGGTTCTGTTTGTGCACGGCAGTCGTCCGTGAGGGGCTGTCGCTCTATTTTCAGTTTTGTGTTTATTTTGTTATTAAATTGTTTAAATGTTCGCCGGTTCCCACCTCCTTCTTCCCAATCTACGAACTGTGTTACAATATATATATATATAATATACATATGCATACATACACAACACATACATACATATACATATGTGTGTGTAATTTTTAACTCAAACTTATTTCAGTTAGTTGCCAAGGGAACATTTCTAATTTTCAAATTTATATTTTATTTCAGCTTCAATTAACAATAACATATTTTAATAGTTTTAATTGTAGGTAACAATTAACAACACTGGAGTGAAGCAAGAAAGACTCTACTACCGCGATGCTTCATGAGAGTAGGCGGTTTCCATAATAACAGCAACTTCTCTGATTGATGAATTTGTCTTTAGGATTATTAGTAGTTTAGTTTTTTTAAGTTTAATGCAATGGTAGGGAAAGGTTTATATCATTATATCATGGATTTTAACATGGTAAAGTGGATTTTTTTTTACCTGTTGAAGGGTTCCTGGCGTATTCATGAGGCTGTAGATGGCCCAGAGAGGCAGAAGAGACACAGAGGACAGCGTCAGCGTCCAGCCCATCACCGTGGCCCATACAGGGGCCGTCACACCGTTGGCGAGGGTCAGCGGAGACCAGAACATGAGCGAGAACCCGAATGTGCCCTGAACACACACAGAGATGTTCTCAGAGGATGCTGACGATCAATCAGCATCTGCTATCAGTGTCCAGATCGAGTGACCCACAATGCACATGGCGGGAGTCAGGTAACGCCAGCACAGCCTGAAGATGCAGAGCGGCTGGTAACCAATCATGGCCTTAATATTGTTACTGAAGCGATCTGCACCTGAAAACAGCAGAAGATCAGCTCATGGAAGTGTCCATGTCCATATCATCCCAAAATAAAAAAAAAGAGGTAACACTTTATTTTAAAGGGGTCATATGATGCGATTTCAATTTTTTCTTTCACTTTGGAGTGTTACAAGCTCTTGGTGCATAAAGAAGATCTGTAAAGTTGCAAAGACTAAAGTCTCAAATCCAAAGAGATATTCTTTATAAAAGTTAAGAGTCAACCACGCCTACCTAAAACGGCTCGTTCCAACATGCCCCCACATGTCTACCTCCCAATGTGGGAAGATTTGCATAACGCCACCCAAATGTTCACGCAAAGAAAGAAGGCGTAACTTTTATTCTCGCTGTAGTATTGTTGTTGCTGCCGCCATCTTGTGAAGGCGCTGTGTGTTTCCTTGTGAAAGCGAAACGTCTCAGGTTACGTATGTAACCCTAGTTCCTCTTCAGGAACTCGAGCTGCATCGAAAACGCTAGGGGAACGCCTTCTGCGACCCACGCTCTGAATCACATGTAAAATCAGTCCAATAGCTGAACAGGATGTCACGGCGGATGACGTCATGACCAGGAAGCTATAAAAGCACGTGCGGCGGAGCCAGCGTCAGCTTCTTGGAATGAAGCAAGAGCCGGCAGGGATGCTGGAAGTATGGCACCGAGACGCAGCGTCTCGTTCTCTCGAGGAACTAGGGTTACATATGTAACCTGAGACGTTCCTCTTCAGGAACTCGAGCTGCGTCGAAAACGCTAGGGGAATGAGAATGCACACACCGCCAGACTTCCAAGTCTCTGCCTAGTGTGGAATACTGCACAACTAGGGCGAGAGAATGGAAGAGCCGGGAGTGGCTCGCATGTCTAGCTCATAAAACCTAACAAAGGTAAGGGGCGTGGACCAACCCGCAGCGTTGCAGATGTCCTGCATAGGCACACCCGCTAAGAAAGCCTTAGATGCTGCCACACTTCGAGTCGAGTGAGCCTTGACCCCTAACTGCGAGGGGAGGTCAGAGGACTCATAACATAAGGAGATGGCATCCACTATCCACCGACTGAGGGTCTGCTTAGTTGCTGGAAGACCTCTCTTAGGGGGACCGTAGCACACAAGCAACTGGTCCGCCCTCCTCCACAGGGCAGCTCTGTGGACGTACAGTTAAAGCTTCTGCTGGTCTGGTTCCCTGAAGGGAGGAGGACTGAAGGCCTGAAGTACAATGGGCTGTGGTGCTGAGTGTCTCCCCACTGAAATGCCACCAAGAGGGGCGTGGTAGGCCGCAATGGCCGCCACGTAGACCTTCAAGGTGGAGTGGGTTAACCCTGTAGAAAACTGCAGGAACTCCAGTACTGTACCAACTGGCAGCTAGCTGGGTCGAGCTGGAGGTCTCTGCACCAGGAAGTGAAAAGTTTCCACTTCCAAGCGTACAGTTTCCTCGTGGAGGGAGCTCTGGATTGGAGGATGGTCTCAACAACCTCAGTTGAGAGACCGGAAGCTACTAGTTGTGCCCCCTCAGGGGCCACAACCATAACTTCCACAGCTCCGGGCGGGGGTGAAATATCGTGCCCTCCGCCTGTGAGAGGAGGTCCCTCCTGACGGGAATCTCCCATGGAGAGCCGTCAAGAAGGGAAATCAGGTCCGAGAACCACACTTGGCCCGGCCAGAACGGGGCTACTAACAGTAAGCAGACTCCGTCCTGGCACACTCTCTCCAGAACTCCTGGGAGCAGAGCGATCGGGGGAAAGGCGTACAGGCGAAGCCTCGGCCACGCCTGTACCATGGCATCCAGCCCCAGCGGAGCTGGATGATGATATGCCATGATATGCATATGACATGTCTAAGGCACGTAGGCATCTCCGCGTGACCTTGAACATGCGAAGCGGGTTTCCCCTCGGGGGGAGAACCCCCTGGTCTTGAGCCACCACTGTAGGGGTCTCATGTACAGCAGGCCAAGAGTAATCATGTTGGACGCAGCTGCCATCAGACCCAGCAGTCTTTGAAACTGCTTGACAGTGAGTGACTGGCCTTCTTTCACTCTCTTGACTGTAGTGAGGATTGACCTCGACCTCGACCTCGACGCTGCGTCCAAGCGTTTTCGACGCAGCTCGAGTTCCTGAAGAGGAACTACTTTGTTTGGCCTTCCAAAAGAGGACGATATTCGCTTTGTCATGCCTGGAGCTGATCCATGCTGGTCGCTGAGGAAATACATCAACTTTGCGCTGTGGATCGCCGGATCAGCTTTCACCATGGATGAAGCAGAGTCCAGCCCAGGGTCGTCACATGTGGTTGACGCAAGCCCGCCGGATGCTCCTTCGTCGAATCTGCCGGCTGCGCCGTTCTCAAGCCTGCCTGCCTCTGTTCACTCAAGCCGGCCTCTGCTCACTCTAGGCCTCTGGCCTCCGCTCACTCAAGGCCGCGCAGTGTGTGATGCTGTTTCGTTGTGAAAACGAAACTACTTTGTTTGACCTTCCAAAAGAGGACACGACTAGAAATCATTGGTTAAGTTGTATTTACAACACTGTTCCAGAACACTTCAACCCAAATATTGAGCGGCCGGGCATGGCACAATATGGTAAGGGGCATAACATTTCCATCACACGCTTGAGGTATTCGGCCAATCACAATGCTCTGGATAGCTGGCCAATCAGAGCACACCTCGCTTTTCAGACCGATGAGCTTTGTAAAAATCTATGCGTTTCAGAAAGGCGGGGCATAGAGGAGAAATACTAATGTACAGTATGTGGAAAATAATGGGGTTTTTTTGAACCTTAAACTACATAAACACATTTCATTACACCAAATACACAAAGTAATGTTCTTTTTAGCAGCATCATATGACCCCTTTAAGGTGTCCTTGTTACACATGTTACATGTACTTACTATTATAACAACAATTAAATATGCATAATTACATGCAAGTAACTAGTGGCGTAGCGAATCAGCCCCGGGCCCATATGCAAAACATTTGTATGGGCGCCCCCAAACGTTATGGGCTCCAACTTGGTTAACTTATCTTAGGCCCTATTGTTGATTTTTCTGAAGTAAACGTTATGTGAATCGTGACTATTCACAAGCTGTTTTATTTACGGTATAGTCTAATACTTGGAAATTATGTTTAAAGTTTTCAAGTCCATTCATTATTTGTAGCATGCAAGCCACTCAATAATTGCAGCTTTGTGCTTTGTTACTACAAAATCTCAGCCTTCTGTCAATTCTATGATAAAATATAAACTATAAACGTGTTTTTACGCTTTTTAATTTGTAGTGAGATAATTCGCCTTTATTATATTTAAAAATGATATTTTCCTCTTTAATATTTGCAGCACGAAGTAAACATGAATATTTTAATGCATGTTGAAAAAAATCTGAACAATTGAATTCAAACGAATGTCATGAATCGATCAATCAGAGTTTTAAAATAAGTCAAAAGAATGACGGATGCCACCGACTTTTTTGGTGGAATTTTCACATTAACTTCACGCAATATAACATGATTTTATTATCGTAATTTTGACTTTATTCTTAAAATATTATGACGTTAATCTTATTTATTTAGTTATTTTTCAACGTGGAACAAAAATGCTGCCGTATAGGCTACTGAATGCAAACACAATTTTGGCACAGCAGCCCAAAAAAACAAACAAAAATAAATAAAAAACAAACAAAAAAAAGTGAGGGGATATTTGAATTTGTTAATAAACTAATGTTTTCTGAGTCAATGTTGCAAAAATGAATTTGACAAACCTGACTCGCCATCTCCTCACTGGACGTGCTTTTAGAGAGAAATGCATCTTTACGGATTACATAATGAAAGAGTTTTTGTTTTCGATTTGAATGATTTTGTTTTAAAATTCTATAGATATATTTATCATGTCAGTGAAGCGCTCCTGCTCAAGACCAAGAGGACAGAAAGCGCATCCTGTTTGTTTTCCTTATTTTACAATAGCACAAGGTTTTGTTTATATTGTGATTGCACACAAATACAAGTAGACCCTTTGCAGTTCCGAATGATGTATACTATTACCAGTGTTGGGGGTAACGCATTACAAGTAACGCAAGTTACGTAATCAGATTACTTTTTCCAAGTAACTAGTAAAGTAACGCATTACTTTTTAATTTACAAGAGAATGTCTGAGTTACTTTTTCAAATAAGTAACGCAAGTTACTTTTTTTCCAATTTATTGATTGACAGCTCTGGCTTCGCCATGGTGACAGAAATCAGAAGGTGTTACTGTAGTTCTAAAATAAATATGAATATGCATTAATTCATCTCACTCACAAAAAACACAGATTCAGTATTCCTCAAAATGAATAAAAATAATGCAACTAAGAATATGATGCAAACCTGCAATAATTAAATATTAAACAACACAAATATCTTTTATGTATTTAATCCCGTTCTATTAATCAATGTCTTTGCTTCTGGCCTTCGATGATCCAGTTCAACCGTATTAATAAGCACAAATTACTCTAGACAAACATTTGTGTCTTTTTTTATTGCTGAAGTGTGTTGAAATGTCTTCTTCTGCATTCTACTGTACGGATGTAAATTTACTTTCCCTTCAGCCTGAGGCTTATTCATTTCACTTTTGGTGTGAAAAGGCTTTTATATTTGCCAAAAATATAACTTTTTTATTTTAAAAACAAACAAGCAAGCCCTGTCCAGATTTAAAAAGTAACGCAAAAGTAACGTAACGCATTACTTTCCATAAAAAGTAACTAAGTAACGTAATTAGTTACTTTTTTTATGGAGTAACGCAATATTGTAACGCATTACTTTTAAAAGTAACTTTCCCCAACACTGACTATTACCTTTATGAGCAAACATGACGGCGTATTTTTGAGTTTCCACTGTTATTAAAAAAATGCAAGTGATCGCACTGGCGCCTCCATGTCCTGCAAAGCGCGCTTTAGCTTCGACTCTCCACACAAACGATTGGATATGCGCCTAACAACGCTCATTTATCTAGGTTAAATGTTTAAATTAATACTGTGAAATGCATGAAGTGTTTTATGTCTGTTATTTAAGGCAAGTCGTGTTGGTTAGAGAAGGCTAAATTGATCAAACATAATGCTCAACGCACTGTCTGCAACCGCTGCTTGATCATTCCTTTAAAAAACAAAAACTTGAATTTAACAAACATAAAATGTTCCAAACATATTTCTAAATTAACTTAATAAAGAAACAAAAATAAATGTCAACTTTGCCATTAAAAACCAAAACGGAACTATTTTAATAGCTGTGTAATGGGGAAGAGAGAGAAAAAAAAAGACACGGGATCCAGTCGGACTTGGGCCGAGAATTCTCATAAGATGTTGGACAAGGGTCGGGCCCATGCAGGGCTCTATTAATCTAAACTATACAAGCCAAACCCTAATCCTAACCCTAACTTTATAGTAAGTTCATGTAGTTAATTAATATTACTCAGTACTTAAATGCATAATCACACTGTAACAAGGACACATTAAAAAAAGTGTAACCAAAAAAATACATCATATTTTTGTTTTTAGGACCATTGACATTAAGCACATTTTCCCTGGAAGATAGATAGATAGATAGATAGATAGATAGATAGATAGATAGATAGATAGATAGATAGATAGATAGATAGATAGATAGATAGAAACATACATATAAATATAAAAAATATAAATACAAGTTTACACACATACACTCTCATATTTAATTCATATATAATTATATATTATATATTTACTTTACTTTTACTTTACTTTTAGTCATTTAGCAGACGCTTTTATCCAAAGCGTATATATATATAATATATAATGGTATATATAACCACTATATGAAAATATTAATGTATGTATATAATATATGTAGAAAATAAGACATTATATTAAGAGCATTGTGACATTATTAAGCACATTTTTCCTGCAAAATATCATTACTGCAATAATTACTGCACTTATCGTCATTACTGTAAATGTGATCTCGACTGTTATTGTATCTTATGAATACATGCTGTCCCTTAAGGTCCCTTATATTTTATCAGATTGTCAGTGAACTATTTAAAGCAGCTATTGATACTGATATATTAATGTGTGTGCGTGAGTTTGTCTGAGTATTTAATGCGTATGTGTTTATGAGTGTATGCGTATATGAGAGTATGTGTGTATACTGTAGATCCATCCGATGGCCACAGACTGGCAGACAGACAGCAGCAGCAGACTGGCTCCACTGCAGGAGAAATGATCATAGATCTGAAACACATACAGGCCTCCCTGAACACAGACACAGAGAGGAGAGGAAGACAGCAATATGTACATCTTCATTATCAGATGATACAGATCTGAACGAGCAGGAATAAAGACTTGCTGAAAGGGTCAGACAGATGTTTAATATTTCTGAATTAAGTCTCTTTTGCTCACCAGGGCTGCATTTATTTGATCAAAAATACAGTAAACTAATTAAAAAATATTATTACATTTTAAAATAACTGTTTTCCATGTGAATATACTGTAAAATTTAATTTATTCCTGTGATCAAAGCTGAATTTTCAGCGTCATTACACCAGCCTTCAGTGTCACATGATCCTTAAGAAATCATTCTAATATGCTGATTTGCTCCTCAAGAAACATTTCTAAATATTATCAATGTTGAAAACACTTGTGCTGATTCATATATTTGTGGAAACCATGATATCGTGATTTTCAGGTTTCTTTTATAAATAGAAAGTTCAAAAGAACAGCATTTATTCGAAACAGAAATCTGTTGTAATATTATAAATGTCTTTACGGTCACTGAATTAGGGGTGACCCCGAATAGTCGAAGATTCGATGCTTCGATAGGAGGAGCCTGATTCGACTACCAATCTCACACAGTGCGTTCCAAACGGGATATATCACCCTCTGAAGGGCACTTCGGAGTGAAAACAATCATGGCCGCCATATTGAAGGGTTGTTCCAAACCGAAGTGCTCAAAACTGGCCATTTCAAAGGGCCCTTCCGAATGAAGGATTTCGAAGGGTACAACTGATGGACACTTTGGTCCCCCATGATCCTTTGTGCTGATTCTTTCCATGATGACGGCGCCTCCATGTGGGCACGGAATGATGGGGCACTTCAAGGGGCACTTCAAGAAACCGTTGTTTGGTCCCCTACACCCTTCAAACATTCAAAGCTCTCACTCCGCTGGGTAAACCCTTTGAAGGGATTAGGGCATAGAGATGAGCCCTTCCGAATGGAACGCAGGGACAGTCGAATATTCACCGGGTGTTATGATCATGCCATTTTGGCTATATGGGAGTGCTCAAATGTCTGATTTCACATAGAACTACCGGTTTTCTCCCAACAAGTTACTATACAGCCTATTAAGATAATGCTGTAAATAACAATCTGAAAAGAAAGAAGCTTCAAATAAATACTTTAACGTGTGTGAATAAATCCAACCACCCCTACAGATTTAAGTTTCACTTTCCATAACGCGTGACCGACAGAGGAGCATCTTGGTGGCAGGGATTTAAAACTTTAACAAGACTTAAATTGACACAGGCAGAGTGAAAGACTGGATTTTTTCAATCAGGTAGGGTACAAGTTATTTAAAAACATTTCAGCCAGTTTATATATATCATGTATATATTATTTATCTCGTATATGATGCATTTGGTTGAGTTGTGCTGCAGTAAAGCGCTTCATTGTAGTACTACGGTGATTTTCTCTTCAGCGCGCAGCGCGAGCAGGACAAACAACAATGCAGAATACTAATAACTATGACTGGGACTGTCATATACAGTGTCACGCATCCGGTCCATGAACTTCTGTCTGCTTACCATCAGAGGTCACCCTTTCCATTACATTGACTCTCGCACTACACTACTGTTGCTTATCATCCCGGACTACATATCCCATCATTCATTGCACTGATTGCACTCAGCACGGATTGCACGCAGCTGTTTTCACTGATTGCACACAGCTGTTTCACATTTGCCTTGACTTGCCTCGCCTTGAACCTGCCTGTTACAACCACGTCTCTGTCTTCTGTTCAGAATAAAGCTTGCACATGGATCCACACGTCTCACGTCTTGTCAGCCCCGTAACAGAATACTCGGCCACACAAGGATCTAGCAGCTTCTCGGATGGACATTGGTCAGGCATGGATACAGGAAGAATATTGTTAGCCCTTAGACAGGGCACACGATCGCTGGAGGGCTATATTCAAGAATATTTAGCCATCGCTCATTATTCAGATCTGCCGGACTGTGTTTTGATAGACTTTTTTTATGAGGGCATTAATCAACCGTTAAAATCCAAACTCATTTACGAGGGTCCACGTTCATCTTTAAGTCAGTGTATGGACTATGCTTTGTCGACGGTTGGTTCAGCGTTCACTGTGGGTATCGCGGAGGAGCACGACTCCGCACTCACTCATGTAATAGCGGCCACACTAGAGCACGCTCACAAAATGGCGGCAACAGCGGAGGACGCTCACAAGATGGCGGACACAACAGCACCCAGTCATGTCACAGCTGCCCATCTTGAGTCCAGTCAAGTCACCATTGATCCTCCTGAGTCAAGTCAACTCACAGTAGATCTTTGTGAGTCTGGTCAAATCACAGCTGATATTCATGAGTCAAGTCACAGTTGTTCGTCATGAGTCAAGTCTAGTCACAGCTGATCTTCCTGAGTCAAGTCTAGTCACAGTTGATCATAATGAGTCAAGTCAAGTTACAGTTCATTATCATAAGTCAGGTCTAGTCACAGCGGATCTTCCGGAGTTCAGTCAAGTCACAGCTGATCTTCCTGAGTTCAGTCAAGTCACTGTTGATCATCTTGAGTCAAGTCTAGTCACAGTTGATCGTCATGAGTCAAGTCAAGTTAGAGGCCATTTGCGAGCTCCCTGCTCGTCCTGTCACGGCCTCATCCTGTCCTGTCATGGCTATGGAGGCCGTTTGTGAACTTTTGTCCTGTCCCGACCCAGCCAAGGAGGCTGCCTCTGAACACCGAGCCTTATCTGTCAACCCCAATGTTCTGTCTGTGTTGTCTGTCTCTGCTTCTTCGTTATTACAGTCTCCACCATGGTCTCCTGATCGGTGTGGTTCAGCGGGGGAGGTTCCCTGTTCCTTCTGCTCCGCCGTGGTGGTCTGTCTGGCTCTGGTGGTCCTCTGCTCTGCCATGGGGGTCCTCCGCCCCGCCGTGGGGGTCCTCTGCTCCGCCGTGGTGGTCTACTGTCTGGCTCTGGTGGTTCTCTGCTCCACCTGTACGGCCGGCTTTGCCCTGGCTCTCCACTCCGCTGGTTCTGCCTCGGTTCCTGGTCTCTCCATTTCCATGTGGACCTGGCCCTCCATCCCTCCCCCTGTTCCGCCTCCACTCCACCGCCCTCCGGAATCATAAAGTGTTTTGAGCGCCTG
>NW_015505774.1:348505-363063 GCF_001515645.1 Sinocyclocheilus grahami | reverse complement strand
GGACTACATATCCCATCATTCATTGCACTCAACACGGATTGCACACAGCTGTTTCACATCACTCACTCACTATATAACACTCACTCAAACTACCATTCACTGCCGAGTATTGCTTAGCCTGTTAGTTTTCCTAGTTCCTGTTTCCTTCCTGTGTTTCCTTGTTTTGCCTTGCCTTGTTGGTTTCCTTGGTTCTGATCTTTGCCTGTCTCCCTGGATTTATCCCTCTAGTCTCGCCCCTGTGATTCTGTCTGCCGATCGTCGACCTACGCTAGCCCTAGGACTATTCTTGTGTTTTGCCCGCCATATACCTGTTTGCCATTGTTTGACCCTGCCTGTTACGACCACTTCTCTGTCTTCTGTTCAGAATAAAGCTTGCACATGGATCCACATGTCTCACGTCTGGTCAGCCCCGTAACACATAGCATTATAATGAGAACACTATTATAATAAAATGCTGTGATTTTTAGTTTAGTTGCCGTGTTTCTGCACGTTGTTGTGTGAAGAACGCATCCACAAAAGGAGTTCATTCAGAGCCGCACAGACACGTTCGTGCATTCGGGGCATTTTGTGCAGATAACGCCAATAAGTCGTAATATTAACGTTATGTTGTATAAATAACGAAACATATTCTATATGAGATAAACGATGAGTTAAATCCCATTGATTGAAAACCTGCTGCTTCATTCTACTGGTCATCTTCAGCGCGTGCAGCTCAAAACAGAAATGCAGAACATATGTTTACATATAAACATGTAATAATTAATTTCATTTTTATAACTTTATAATAAGCGCACTATTGTAAAAAAAATTGTGAATTCTTAGGGTTTCGCTGACGTTTAATGTTAACTATCTTTTAATCAAAACATAAAACATTATTTGCCCCATTTGTATCTGCGAGGTGTCCGTTACACATTTTCCATGCTTTCCACATCATCTCCACGCTCCTCGTTCTTACACAGCAGCATAACCATGACAGAACACCGAACCGAAGAGAAAGCAGCGCCCCGTTTTTTTTGTTTCCTTTTTGAAAGTGTTTTCTTTTCCGTCCCTCCCCCGCGCTTAATAATGGAGATCACATTGCCAAAAAATCGATTCGCCACCCTAGCCCGCAAGGATCTCCCGTTGTTGAGTTCGCCTGGGAATTCTGCAGGTTCGCCGGTAAGATGGCACTTGGCGACGCCACTCTTAACTCTCTGTTCTGGATCGGGGCAAATTACTACCCTCCTGTTGATCTCCCAGACACCACTGGACTAAGCTGGAGGGAAGGGATCCTCTGGTGTCTGGAGAGTGTCCGGCCCCGATCCAGAAACCAGCCTGCCGTCAAGCCCACCGGCCACTCAGCAAACGAGCCCGCCGGCTGCAGCACTCTCAAGCCCACCGGCTGTTCCGAATTCAAGCTCGCCGGCCGCGCCACTCTCGAGCCCGGCGGCCGTTCCGAAGTCAAGCCCGCCAGCCGGTTCACTCCCAAGCCCTCAGCTGACAGCAGCCCGATCCTTAACCCCAGGAATCTGAGGAGTAAGTGACTGTTGGCTCGAGCCCCTGAGTCCGCTCCAGTGTCAACGCCAGCCCCTGAGTCCGCTCCAGTGTTGGCTCCAGCCCCTGAGTCCGCTCCTGAAAGTGCTCCAGTTCCCACGTCCAGCCCAAGGAGGGCTCCAGTCCCCACGTCCAGGCCAAGGAGAGCTCCAGTCCCCAAGTCAATCCCAGGAAGGGCCACGGCACCTACGTCAGGCCCACGGAGGGCCTCAGGACCCGGAATTTCCCCCAAGGAATTTTTTTGGGGGGGGCTACAGGGCTCCGGCCGTAGTGGCCGGGCCAAGTGCCGAGGCCAAGGCCACGGAGGCTGTTCAGCCATGGCCCCCTGAATTGTCTGCTCCTCCATGGTCTCCTGAACTGTCTGCTCCGCCATGGCCTCCTGAACTGTCTGCTCCGCCATGGCTCCCCGAGCTGCCTGCTCCGCCATGGCCCCCCGAGCTGCCTGCTCCGCCATGGCCCTCTGAGTTCCCTGCTCCGCCATGGCCTCCTAGTCTGCCTGCTCCACCATGGCTCCCTGAGCTGCCCGCTCCGCCATGGCCCTTCGAACTGCCTGATCCGCCATGGGTCCCGGAAAGGGTACCGCCCTGGAGGCCTTCTGTCATGTGTAAGCCTGTGCCCATGCTGCGTGTGTGTTCCTGTCAGTGAGTTTTTGTTGGAATAAATAAATGTTCCTCGTAAATTCTCCATCGTCTCCACGCTCCTCGTTCCTACACAGCAGCATAACCGTGACTATAGATATACATATATGATTTGACTCTTATACCACATTTTAATGGTCCAGTAACATTTTATTTAACAAACCAACCATTCACTTGCATTTGGCGCTTGGTGAATGTTCATTGTCAACTCTGACTTTGAATGAAGAAGGGGATTTGAATGAAATGTCTCACCGGTGTCACCATCAGTAGTCCGATCAGGAAACAGACCAAACACACGAGCAGGAGCAGAATCTCACGCCCGTGACATCTGCGGATGAGCGTGGGATACAGATCTGACACGGACATTATCAATGCCTCCAGACTGACGAACTAAACACACAAATACAGCGATCAACACTGCTAAACTTACAGCGCACACACCTGAGAGTCACAGCACACCTGAGTGTCCAAACCCAACATGAGTATCATGAGGAAAAAACACACGGCCCACAGCTGCGGCAGAGGCATCATGGACACGGCCCGTGGATACGCTATGAATGCTAGACCAGGACCTGAATGAGACACACAGCATGATATTGATGTATACGTATATAAAAATATATTCACAAGACGACTGTTATATAGAAGTGTGGAATTACACATAACAGGTCCAGTTCTCAGAAAGTTCTGACAAGGTTCTCTCAAAGTTATGAACAAACATTCTTCCATTAACATTAATTCAAGAGCGTTCATTCAAGTTATCTGGTCTTTAATAATATTCTTAAAACGTTAGCTCAAAAAACATTATTTATAAATTTTTCATTGAACATTATATATATATATATTTTGTTACTACTTGTTCCAGAACGTTCAGAGCACATTCAAAAGCAACGTTCCCATAATGTTTGTAAAATGATCAAATGGAATGTGCATATACAGTAATCTGAGAATTACTAGTATTGCATGATTGCTCAAAAACCTTGTTCTTACAGCATATTTTTATTAGCTAGGATGTAGATGATTAGCATGCATACAGTTGAAAACATACCAAATATTTCAGGTGTCTACTTCAGAGCAAAATCTGCTCTCATTGTGAACAGGCATTTATAATTTCCTTCAGAACTTACACAATCACAATTCTTACCTGATTGCACCACATCTGCGATATCCACACCCTGCTCCTGTGCCATGAAGCCAAGCACGGAGAAAATGGCAAATCCTGCAATGAAACTGGTACTGCTGTTGAGGAGACACAGTCTGAAACAGTCCCTGAAACACAAACCAATGCACATTTATGACGGTGTTGTTTCGGTGGTTACTGATTACGTGCAGCTGACAAGTTTAAGTTGATGTACTAAAATGAAACAAACTAAAAGTAATATGAAAATAGATTAAAACTATTTAGAAATATTTAAAAAAGAAAAACTAATAATATTGACAAAAACATAACAAAATTACTGAAAATTAAAATTAAAAATATAAAAAAAGCTAATTCAGAACCTTAATAAAAAAACTATAGTAGTACATAAATAACTACACTAGATACACAAGCACTATAAAACTGCACTAGTAACATGAGCATCATGAGTTTGATTCCCAGTGAATACATGAACTGATAATATGTGTTCTTTTAATGCAACATTCATCGCTTTGGATAAAAGCATTTGCCAAATGCATAAATGTAAATTAATAATTCCAAAAAAGACATGAATTAGGAAAGCGAATAGAGTCATCATTGTTTTCATGTTGACATGTGTAAGAGACTTTGTGAGAGGAAGGACACACTTGTAACAGTCATTGTTGAATTTGTTGTAGCTGCCGAGAGCCGTAAGACTTCCCAGACAAATGCCATATGAGAAAAAGATCTGAGTCCCAGCATCCATCCATACCTCCAGAAGAGAGAGAGAGAGAGAGAGAGAGAGAGAGAGAATTTGAATAGCTTTTTATTACAAATGGACAATAAACAAGTTCACAAAATATAGATCACATTGTACAAAAATAATACATAATCACAGGAAATGTGTAAAAAACAATTCACCTTCAAAAACAGAGTACAATGCTCCTTTGCTACACCATTTCAGTTCAAAAGAAAGAAGATCACCTACTGACTTGTAAGAATTCAATACAAGGGTTGAGAACAAAACAACCACATTTTGCCCAGACTTCTGCTTAATCTTGTTCTTTCTACTTGTATAAACCGCTAATTTAGCTTGACCCAAGATAAAATTCAGTAATTAACAATCATAATGTTTTTTCTTCACGTATTTAGCACCCAATACAAAAATTTCCTCTGAAAATGTTTCATTAAAACAACCAAAAAGACTCCTTAATACAACAAATAAAGGATTTAACCTGGAACACTCCATAAAAGCATGAAAAACTGTTTCTCTTTTAAAACAAAACGGACATTCAGAACTCACTTCAGAGTTGAAAACAGAAACAAAAGCAATTTGCACCATGAAGAATTCTCCATTGTATATCTCCTACTCTCTTTAGTAATGGTGGCTTATACAGGACTCTCCATTCAGGTTTAACATCATCATCTATTTTGAGGAATGAATGCCATGGAGTATCTACTTTTTTTGTTCAAAAATGTCTTATTAAAAACCAGAACACAAGCTTTGTACAACATTTTCCCAGTTACTGAAAAAAAAAATCCAAAAACAAAGATTTGCCAACTTTAAAAAAAAAAACATACAATCATCTAGTTTGGGAAATAAAAATATAGCTGGAAAAGAATCTTCAGCATTAGGAGCCTTTACTCCTTTACAAAAATCTGTTAATGATTTTCTCTCTTCAGTTAGAGCAGACCGCCACTTTGTCAGTAATTGACCAACTTTATGGGTCGAAAAAAATTCAGAGATGAGAAGCAACTTCCTCAGTGTTCATACGATTAGGACCATTAGGATTACTAACCCCTGTCCACCTTCTTCTTTAGACAAATACAGAATACTTTGAGTAACCCAGTGTAATTTATCCCCCCAAAAAATCAACTAGTAAAGCTTGAACTTCTGCTAACAATTTTGGAGGTGGATCAATACAGGCTAATTTATGCCAGAGAGATGAAGCAACTAAATTATTTATAATTAAAATACGCCCCTTATAAGACATATTTGGGGCCAACCACTTCCATTTAGCTAAACGACCGTTAAGTTTTTCAACAACTCCATCCCAGTTTTTCTTTACCATGATCTCATTTCCAAAAAAAACACCTAAGTATTTAAAACCTTCCGTATTCCAACATACACTTTCAGGAGAGAGAGAGACTGACTTATTTTCTGGACTTCATGTTGAGCACATTAGTAAAAATTAGATTAAAATCTTTATCTCTGGCTTTTTGCAAGCACCCTCAAAATTAACTTGTTACAGATAGTCAGTCACTGTTTAAAAAAATATTCTCCAATTCTTTCTCTGCAGACTAAGAACCGATCAAGGCAAAGCATCACAAATGATTCAATGACAAATCAAATGCAATATGATAAAATTGAGTTGAAACTGCATGTAGTCTTTATGTTGGTTGTGTCTAGTAAACTTTTATTCCATTTTCAACAAAAGTTTCAACTGATTGACTCTATGATGCCAAGGGAAAGGTAATAATGCATTTCCTTAATACCGGTATACACACATATGCATATACATATATATACACACACACACATATACACATACATATATATACATACTGTATATACACACATATACACACACACACATATATATATACACATATACATATACACATATATACACACATATATATACACACATACAGTGGGGCAAAAAAGTATTTAGTCAGCCACCAATTGTGCAAGTTCTCCTACTTAAAAATATGAGAGAGGCCTGTAATTTTCATCATAGGTATACCTCAACTATGAGACACAAAATGAGAAATTTTTTTTTTTTAAAGAATTAATTGGTAAATTCCTCAGTAAAGTAAGTATTTGGTCACCTACAAACAAGCAAGATTTCTGGCTCTCACAGACCTGTAACTTCTTCTTTAAGAGGCTCCTCTGTCCTCCACTCGTTACCTGTATTAATGGCATCTGTTTGAACTCGTTATCAGTATAAAAGACACCAGTCCACAACCTCAAACAGTCACACTCCAAACTCCACCATGGCCAAGACCAAAAAGCTGTCAAAGGACACCAGAAACAAAACTGTAGACCTGCACCAGGCTGGGAAGACTGAATCGGCAATAGGTAAGCAGCTTGGTGTGAAAAAATCAACTGTGGGAGCAATTATTAGAAAAGGGAAGACATACAAGACCACTGTGTATATACACACACACATATATACATATATAAACACACATATATACACACACACACACACACGTGTATGTACACACACACACGTATATACACATATATATATACACACGTATATACACACACGTATATACACACACACACATATATACACATACATATATACACACACATACATATATATATATACACACATACATATGTATATGTATATATACACACATATATATATACATATATCTGCTACACGGGGATTCATGTATGCTATATGGGGGTTATTCATATGCGTTATATGTGCAGCAGCAGTATTTCTTACATGCCTACTGCAGCATGTTGTGGATGTATTGGTAGTAGCATTTCTCGGTACTTGCCCTGCCGCAGCAGCAGCAGCGTAGCAGATCTATTCCGCCAAGACCAAATACATTAACATTGTCATGTACATTACCATGCCAATCCCTCAGAGAGTTGTTATGACAGAAATACACACACACACACACTTTTTTCATAAAGGCTTGAATATGTATTTTCAAAATTAAAAATGATTTTACGTTTTAAATTGCTGCATGACGGATATGAAGTAATTTGGTGGTTTAAAAAATTAATACAAATTTTGATATTTAACACAAATATCAAATTACACATATTTAAGGGACACTGTCATCATTTTAGCAAATATTAATAATATGTCAAACAAAACTCCTTCCTTGTTCTTTTTCAAGTACATAGGTAAGGCAAGGCAAGTTTATTTATATAGCACATTTCATACACAATGCTAATTCAAAGTGCTTTACATAAAAGGAAGTAAAATAATCATTAAATCACAACAATAAAACAGGGAACTTAAACTTTTACAATTTAGAAATTGATTTAAAATTAATTTTAAACAGTTAAAATAGACAATTATTACATAAAATACAGTGCAATCAGTTTGGATGTAGCACAGTGCTCATTCAATAAATGCACAGCTAAACAGATGAGTTTTGAGTCTGCATTTAAATGTGGCTAATGTTTTAGCACATCTGATCTCTTCTGGAAGCTGATTCCAACTGCAGGCGGCATGATAGCTAAAAGCAGACTCCCCTTGTTTTGTGTGAATCCTTGGTATTTCAAACTGACTCGAGTGGTCTGTTAGATTTATATTCAGTGAGCATATTAGCAATGTATTTAGCTCCTATGCCATTGAATGATTTATAAACAAGTAAAAGTAATATCAATCCTAAATGTAACTGGAAGCCAGTGTAAAGACCTGAGGACTGGTGTGATATGCTCAGATTTTCTGGTTCTTGGCAGAATTCTGGATGAGCTGCGGTGGCCTAATGGTCTTCTTGGGAAGGCTGGTGAGGAGACCATTACAATAGTCCACCCTGCTGGCGATAAAGGCATGAACAAGTTTCTCCAAGTCTTGACTGGAAACAAAACCTCTAATTCTTGCAATGTTTTTGAGATGATAGTATGCTGATTTAGTTACTGCTTTGACAGGACTACTGACTATCACACCAAAATTCTTGACTTGATTTTTAGTTGTTTGACCCCTAGAGTCAAGGTATGCATTCACCTTGAGAACTTATTCCTTCTATTTCTAGCTTGTACTTATTTGAACAATGTCTAAGAACTTGGTATTACAACCACTTCTTGTGTCTGTATGCCTCTTTAAGAAGAATCGCTTTATGTATCCCCCAATTGTAAGTCGCTTTGGATAAAAGCGTCTGCTAAATGACTAAATGTAAATGTAAATGTAACTTAATCTATGTTTCCAAATGCAATGACTTCAGTTTTCTCCTTGTTTAACTGAAGAAAGTTCTGGCACATCTAACTGTTAATTTCATCAATGCATTGGCAGAGGGAGTCAATGGGGCTGTAGTCATTTGGAGATGAGGCTAGGTAAATCTGGGTGTCACCTGCATAGCTATGATAGAACCAAATTGCCTTTCTCATTATTTGACTTAGAGGGCGCATATACAGGCTAAACAGGAGCGGTGCAAGAATTGAGCCTTATGGGACTCTGCATGTCATGGACGTCCACTTAGACTTATGCTCTCCTATACTCACATAATAACCTCTTCCTTCTAAGTATGACCTGAACCATTTGATTACCATCCCAGAAAGCCCAACCCAGTTTTCTAGTCTCTCTAGATGTATGTTATGATCTACAGTGTCAAACGCAGCACTAAGATCTAGTAGTACCAACACTGATATTTTGCCAGAATCAGAATTAAAGTGAATATCATTTATCTTAATGAGTGCGGTCTCAGTGCTGTGATGCAGTCGGAAACCAGATTGAAAATAGTCCAGGTATCCATTTGAGTTTAAGTATTTGTTCAGCTGATTAAAAACTACCTTTTCAATAATCTTGCCTATAAAAAGGAAGATTTGATATAGGTCTATAGTTGCTCAATATGGTGCTATCAAAGATTGCTCTTTTTCAGGAGGGGCTTAACATAGGTGTTAGTAGTGGTTACTGCATGTTGCACAGATATGCTGCAATGTGTTTAGACAGGCTGTGTTTTACTGTCATATCATGTGACGTACCTGTGGGTCCATCAGCCGTGTGTGATTGGGTTTCAGGTAATAAACAATCCCATCCACAGCACCAGGTAGAGAAACCCCACGAACCAACAACACCAGCAGCATCAAATACGGGAAGGTGGCTGTGACATACACAACCTAGACAAAACAAACAACACGCATTATAACTTAATGAACTACAACTGACAATTTAAAAAACAACATACAATTCAGTTTGCAATTGTATGTACATACAAGCACAATTCATAAAAGGCACAATTTGAAATAAAATCATAAATAAATTAATATTAAAATGAAAAGACTTTTGTTTGCTTGTATTTTAATGCCATGCCAGCGACCACAGCTATTTTCATGGCTAAAACATATGGAGGGATTTAACCAACTAAATTACTGTCACACTACGAGCCAGAGATACAAGGTAAGGATGCAAACAAGAGGGTTTATTGAACAATGTGGAGAGCAAGTTGATGACAGGCGAGTATGAGATGCTAGAGAGTTATTGGGTTCTTCGCTCTGGGTAGTTCGTTGGTATCCTTTGCAGGTATCCGGAGAGGATGAGAACGGGATTGTTGTCAGGATCGATGGAGCTTCTAGGGGTAAGTAAACAACAAATTAGATAAAGGTAGGAGTCAGGCTAAGTTCAAGCTGGTGAACGGTAGACCGGACAGTGAGGCCGTGAGAGGAGTGCAGGGATAGTCTGCTTAATGAGTCTCTGCAGGTGCGGGTGATCAGTATTCTGGTGAGTGTCGGGACTGGTGACGTAGGTGACTGAAGGCAGAGACTCCCTGACATTACCCCCTCCTTCAGGGGCGGCTCCTGACGCACACATGTGGCGACGAGGGCGGCCTCGACCTCAGGGTGCGGTGAAACTCCTCCAGCAACGATGGGTCTAGTATATCATCCCGGGCCACCCAGGACCTCTCCTCCGGTCCGTATCCTTCCCAGTCGACTAGATATTCTAGTCGGCCGCCCTGTCGCCACGAATCCAGAAGGTCCCTGACCTGGTAAACAGAGGGCTGGTCCAAGATTTCAGGAGGAGTAGGTACTTCCGGCTTGGTGGGTCCTGTTGTGGAGGAAACGTGGAATGCGGGGTGAATTCGGTACCTGGGTGGAAGCTGGAGAAGGTAGGTGACTTCATTAATTTGCCTCTGTATGGGGAATGGACCAATGTAGTGGGGACTCAGCTTCTTACAGGGCAGGCGGAGGCGCAGATCCCGGGTGGACAGCCAGACCTTCTCTCCAGGCTGGTAAGTAGGAGTAGAGGTGCGCCGGGCATCTGCGAAGGCCTTATGCCTCCTCAGTGCTTGCTGGAGGTGGACGTGAGCCGAGTCCCACACTCTCTCGCTCGCCCGGAACCAGTAGTCCACAGCTGGAACCTCCAAGGGCTCTTCCGTCCATGGGAAGAGTGGGGGTTGGTAACCGACTATGCACTAAAAGGGGGTCAGGCCAGTGGTGTTCTGTCGGAGGGAGTTTTGTGCATACTCGGCCCAGGGGAGGAAACGCCTCCAGCTGTGCTGATCTTCGTGGCAGTATGACCAGAGGTAACGCCCAAGTTCCTGGATCCTTCGCTCAGTCTGGCCGTTCGTCTGAGGATGTTACCCGGAGGACAAGCTCACGGTCACTCCCAGGAGTCGGAAGGCGGCTTTCCATACACGGGAGATGAACTGGGGACCCCGGTCTGAAACCACATCCTCCGGGATGCCGTAGTTTCTGAAAACATGGGTAAATCTGCAGTTTCTAGTGCTGTTGGCAGACCTTTGAGGGGTATAAATGTACAGGCCTTAGAGAAATGGTCGACTACTACAAGGATACAGGTGTTTCCGTCAGAGATGGGTAGGTCAGTCACGAAATCTACTCCTATGTGGGACCAGGGTCTCCGTGGTACAAGCTTGCCTACGGGAAGATGACGAGGAGTTTGAGACATGGCACAGACTGAGCTTACTAAAGACATCCTGGAATGCCACATAGTCAGATGGGACAGTAGGTGTCTCTTGAGGTTCTGGACTTTCGACTAGGGTGGAGGCAACTTGGGCTCGGACTAGATACGCAGACGGTTTGGGGATCTCCACGAGACAGTTTTGCCGGCACGACTCGCTCCAGCAAGTTACCTCACAGGGTTCCCATCTGACCTCTGGAGAGTGGAGAGTGAGCCAGGGGCATCCCAGGATGATATCGATGGTAGATCCCTTCAGTACCAGAAATGTGATGGTCTCCTCATGCAGACATCCGATCTTCAGCTTCATCAGTGGGGTTCGATAGTTGACCCGCCCACGCCCTAGCGGGTCTCGACTCGGAGCTCTTTGGCCTGATGTTGGCAGGGCAAACAGAGACAGCTTAGGAGGTCTCGTGATATGAAATTGCCCGAAGAGCCCGAGTCGCACAGGGTTCCCATCTGACCTCTGGAGAGTGGAGAGTGAGCCAGGGGCATCCCAGGATGATATCGATGGTAGATCCCTTCAGTACCAGAAATGTGATGGTCTCCTCATGCAGACATCCGATCTTCAGCTTCATCAGTGGGGTTCGATAGTTGACCCGCCCACGCCCTAGCGGGTCTCGACTCGGAGCTCTTTGGCCTGATGTTGGCAGGGCAAACAGAGACAGCTTAGGAGGTCTCGTGATATGAAATTGCCCGAAGAGCCCGAGTCGACGAGGGCGGAGACTGAAACAGAACAATCGGTGGTGAATAGTTGTACTGGTAAGAAGGATAAAGTTGAGATTACTGGTTCGAGTTGAATAGTACTCACCACAGGGCGTGGGGGCCTGACGGGGGCAGGCTTGAATGAAATGGCCTGGAGCAGCGCAGTACAGGCATAGTCCAGCCTCTAGGTGGCGAGTGAGTCTGGTGGAATCCATGTGCATGGGTTCTGGTACTAAGGGACTGCTGGTGGCTGCTGCAGGCTGGTGGACGGCTTCATCAGGCTGGCAGGCTGACAACCGTTGGGAGTTGTGTGTGGCTCTTTGCATGAAGCTCCCTAACCCCATAGTATCGTCATAGATGGCCATTTGAGTGCGGATGCGAGGAATCAAACCCTGCCGGTAGGCACTGAGGGGAGCGGATTCGTTCCAGCCACTAGTCGCCGCTAGCGTCCGAAATTGCAGGGTGTATTCACTGGTGGTAGAAGACCCTTGACGCAGCCGCAGGAGTTGGTCTGGGACGGATAGGATTCCTATAGCAGAGCCAAACACTTCCTTGAAATGATTAGTGAAAGCATCATATGAGTTGATTATGGCACTATTGGCGTTCCATATTGTTCGTGCCCACAACAGTGCTCTGCCAGTTAGCAGGGAAATCAAGAAGGCTACCTTCGATCGTTCCGTAGAGAATTTCTGAGGCTGCATCTCGATGAAGAGTGCCACTTGGAGAAGGAAGCCGCCACACTCAGCTGCGCCACCAGCATAGCAAGCAGGAATGGCCATGGGACTTACAGAGGCAGATTGCGGGGTAGTGACTTTTGTGAGAGAGGCTCGGTTGGTGTTGACCAATTCCTCCAGTACCTCTGCGGGTGTGGGAACCCGGGGATCCATGGAGGTGTATGTCCTTGGTCCGGTCTTCTGTCACACTACGAGCCAGAGACACAAGGTAAGGATGCAAACAAGAGGGTTTATTGAACAATGCGGAGAGCAAGTTGATGACAGGTGAGTATGAGATGCTAGAGAGTTCTTGGGTTCTTAGCTCTGGGTAGTTCGTTGGTATCCTTTGCAGGTATCCGGAGAGGATGAGAATGGGATCGCTGGAGCTTCTAGGGATAAGTAAACAACAGCTCAGATAAAGCTAGGAGTCAGACTAAGTTCAAGCTGGTGAAAGGTAGACCGGACAGTGAGGCCGTGAGAGGAGTGCAGGGATATAGTGTGCTTAATGAGTCTCTGCAGGTGTGGGTGATCAGTATTCTGGTGATTGCGATCTGGTGTGTGTCGGGGCTGGTGACTGAGGTGACGTAGGTGACTGTGAAGGCAGAGACTGCCTGACAATTACATAAATAAATATATTTTGAAACTATTAAATGCATCATGGAATGTTGATATACTGTAAATCAATGAACAATGAAATGTGATAAAATGTGCATAAGAAAAAAGAACAATAAATACATAATTTATTTACTTATATATATATATATATATATATATATATATATATATATATATATATTTACTTACTAAAATAATAAGAAATAAGCCTTAAAGTGCAAAACTTCATAAATACGAAACAAAATGCACCTTGAAATAAAAGGTAAAGAACAACGAAACAAATCTATATATCAACATGTGTCATGAAATTATTAAATATATAATGACAATCAATAATATAATCAATAAATATAAGCACATTGAAAAGCAAGTAAAAAATTAAATGAAACTTGACCTGAAATATGACATATATGCCTTTGAAATGAATATGGTTACTTTCACCTATTTTACATGAAAATCTAAATGAATGAATTTCACACCTTGTTTATTTTTTTATGAATGCATGATTGCACTATGTTTTTATTGCAACATTTCATGATGCTTTTAATGATTTATTAATATATTTATTTATTTATGCATACTAGCTGACATTTCAATACACTTACATGCATTTATTGCAGCATTCCATGATGCAATTAATTATTTATTTATGCCATTTTTTATGCATGCATGCTTACATTCCAATGCACTTTTATGTTTTCATGGCAAATTTTCATGATGCATTTAATGATTTATTTATATATTTAAATCCTCCTAATTAATATGAAAAGAAAAAACTTAAAAAAAAATACAAAAGTTAAAAGTGCTGAAACATCACAGTCCAATAAAATATGCCTCTGGACTGGGCATTAAAAGGCATGAAGGAGGATCTTCTCTTATGCTATTGTATAAAAACATGGGCATCACTCACTAATGCGCAGTGTTTACCTTGCCGGTGGATTTGACTCCTTTCCAGACACAGAAATAGCAGACTGTCCACACCAGCAGCAGACACAGGGCCAGACGCCAGTTTACTGAGCCCAGACGATCCACACTAGCAGACAGGTCCAACACCTCACGTCTGGAGAGAGACACACACTCACAAACATACCATCAAATCCTTCAAATCATTGCCACGCGTTCATACCAGACACTTACTCCCAAAACTCAATGACTGGAGACGTGGCGTTTTCAGAGAGATCGCTCATGTTGTGTCGATCAAACCCCCTGCAGGAGTCTAAAGGAGATACAAGACAATGCATTTACACTATATTACCCAGGATTACACTGATGTACTTTGTTTAAACTTTGGATGCTCTGGAAGTCACTTTGGATACAAAACTCATCTGCTGAATGAAAGCATTTAAATCTAGATGCATTTGCTGTTAATGTTAAACAAAGTCGTTTAATCTAAAATATCACATTTCGAATTTGGCTCGAAATTGCATTATAATGTGGAAAAAGTCTTTCCAAAACCCTGCCCTTAAAAACATGTCAGCCTATCTGATGCCAGCAAACACAATGACTGACAAGCAGAGAGCATTTCTGATTGGCTAAAAAAATAAAAACAATAAAAGACTGTAGCAGAGACAGGTAGAATTTGACATTTTACAAGTAAACTATATATATATATATATATATATATATA
>NW_015505774.1:312393-347764 GCF_001515645.1 Sinocyclocheilus grahami | reverse complement strand
TGAGCACCTTTAAAGGCTCATGAACTGAGAAATCAAATTTCCCTGGATCTTTTGACATATAACAGATCAATGTCTAAAAGCATCCTGTAAGTTTCAAAACTCAAAACTTTCTTGTTAGTTTAAAAACAGCTTTTATTGAAAGCAAGCTCAGAAAATGACTCGTTTTGGAATGTGCCACTTTATGAAGTAATAGTTTGGCTGAGCACCGCTTCCGCAGGAGAAGATCTACGCCTGCTTCTACATCACGGTCTCTTTAGCACCGCCCACTGATACGCACTTGTAATAAGAGTGGAAATACTAGAGAGACACAAACACAGGATTACACTCCATCAACAGAACCAGACAGATGACATTACTAGATTACAAGACACTGTGTAGTAGAGATGTGCGCATCAGCTCAAACGTCACCCGAATCCGCTGCTTCAAACTCGCCACCCACTCGCACCTATATTTTTCTCTGATTTAGATATCCGACCCGCACCTGACTGTCACAATAAAATTATTCTAATTCTTAGTTTTACATGATGATATGATGAATTGATGGTTCATTTTTAACAGCAGATTCATGTTAGAGCTGGTCTGCGCATCACTACACATGTCTGCGGTGCATTACGGCTCCGACACGACCACAGGAGCTGATCACGGCCACGCAATGCTTGAGTTTATACCAGCCATGCCGCAGCACATTTCAGAAATGGCTCTCCGTGCTGCTTCGCTAAAGATAGTGTAATGGCCACTAGAGTATTTACGGTAGTTTTGTGGCAGAGGGACAACAGCGCCACAAAACTACCGGATCCTGGATCAACATTACTGTCCAAAAATATAGACTAAACCCAATCTCTACCCCTAAACCTAACCCTACCCATAATTTATTCTAAAAATCAGTGTGAAATGATAGCTGATTAAACAAGGGTGTAGAAGCACCTAACCCTGATCGTAAGCCTAAAACAGATATTTCCTGAAAAGTTATCCCTCAATTCTGATTGGTTAATTGGAATGTTGTTAATAATCTGATCTACCGACATTTGTCTGTCTTTATTTTATTTCCCCCCTTTTCTGTTTGTGTTCTGTCGGTTTCTTCCAGTGGGATTTTTCCTCATTCATCCCCATGTATGTGGACGAGTGTGTCGGCGCTTGAGGCATTTGTATTATATATTTGTATTAAAATGAAAATACACCATTTTCTCATCTCCCATGAATTACTCTCCTCCAGCACCACACAGCTTTCCTATCCGGGCTATTGAACATTTCAACTCGGTGTTACAATAGGCACAGTCTTTTTTGATGGACGCAGTGTCCAAGCTGCACATAACTGAGGATGTATTTTAAAGTTTTATCACCGTTCTATATTAAAGCACTGCTTTAATTGATGCTCTCACACACACACACACACACACACAAACATATAATAGTACAGCTCCTCTTTGTTTATTTTTTTTAATTATTTTATTATTACAGCTAACTACTTAACTGGGAACACTGGATAGCTTTCCTGAGGTAAATGCAACATTAAGTGACATTGTTCACAAGCTGTTTTAGTGGTATCTTTTTGCAGTTGAAACACTGACTGAGCGATTACGTGAAACATGATACATTTTGGTGAGTTACTTTCTGATGTTCATTCATGTTTATTTCACGCTATAACTTGTATTAAACATCGGTGCATCTCTAGTTTATATGTACTCCAGCTTTTACTCTACACAACAACTTTTAAAATACACTTAAAAGAACTGAAATGGACTAAAGGTCTAGAAAATGCTGGAAGATTTTTTAACATGTGGACATGCTCCTGTTGTGTGATGTGCTCTATGGGTGGGGAATGAGCACATCTCTGGAGTTCAGTCCTGAGTGTCAAGATGCTTGGATAATGGAAATGAACTGGGCCAAAATTCACCCTAAATCTTGGCCCGCTGCACTTGCATTAGCACATGGATGATGTGAGAGCACTGACACACTGGAGGAATGGCCTAGACCTGCAGGACCACACTGGGATCGTGAGGTATGTGTGTATGGGATGTGTGTATCACACCTGTGTTCCAGGTGTTGTTGCAGTGCGACCAGGGAAGCCGCGTCTGGAAGCTGCTGCACAGGTAGAAAAATGCCCAGGCCAGAATAACAATATAATACACACAACTGTGTAAGATCATCATCTGACTGGCGAAACCCAGACCTGAAATAGCAGAACGATCAAATCACAAACATAGAAACAAATAAAAGATGAATCAATCTAAAAATACAATGCACAAACTCAAATTCAAATAGTCTGAAAATAAAGTTGCATTCACAAATAAAATCCAAACAGACACACTTCTATCACATGCGGACAGACTTTGGGACTGTGCAACAGATTTATGTAGTCATGTCACTACATTAATGTGTAGTGATAGATTGGACTGCACCAAGTTTGAAAATGTTACTGTGCAAATGAGATTTCAAATTACAGCAGTGAGGAAGATTTTCAGTGAATAATAACTGAAGTTTGGGTCTGTTTTTAACACAACGGGGTTATTATAGTTATTAATTAAAACTAAAACCATAAAACAACACTTGTTGAAATAAGATGAAACAATATATACATATACATTTATTTAAATCATCCTACTTCCAGCAGTTTGTCTCTGTGCCTATAGAGCCCCCCTGTGTTCCCTTCAGCCTTAGTTCTTCCTTGTGTGTCCTTGTTAGCGTTATCCAGGTCACCTGTGCCTTGTTTTCCTCAGTGTATTTAAGCTGTGTATTTTTAACCTTGTTCCTCACTCGGTTTTTGGTGTTTCCTGCTGAGTCTTGCCAAGTCCTCCCAAGCTACCCCTAGTAAGAGAGTAAAGCTCTCACAGCACAGCCGATTTCGCCATTGAGTTTCGGACCATCGCGGCAGGGAGTGGATGGAACGATGAGGCGTTGAAGGTCTGTTTTCAGGGAGGGTTGTCTGAGCCCCTTCAAAATGAGTTAGCCAGCCGGGAACCAGCTGATGATCTCAAGTCCCTCATTGCGATGGCCATCAGCCTGGACAATCGCCTGAGAGAGCAGAGGGTGGCTCACCGCAAGGCATCTAAGTCCCAAGTTCCTATGAGCAGGTCTGGTTCCCCAGTTTGTGTTCCTTCGTCCAGGGCTTACCCAGTCCCTGAACAGCTCCATGACTCACCGGAGGACATGCAATTGGGTCATTCCAGGCTCTCTCCTAACAAGAGGGAACGTTGCCTCTACTGTGGTGCTTCCGGTCACTTTCGCTCCACGTGTTCCGAGCTCTCGGAAATGGTTCTCCCCACCCAGCTACAGGAGGGATGTGATGTGGAAAATTAGAGCTCCTCCTATTAACACCATCCTAACTGTTCCAGCCACTCTGTCCTCGGAGGGCCACCTGCATCCGGTCTGGGCCACCAGCATCTGGTCCAGGCCATGATCGATTCCGGCTAAGGAACTTAAGGTCCCTACCCAACTTCTTCCTCACCCCCAGGCAGTTACGAGATTGGACGGCAGACCTATGGAACTGGGCAGAGTAACAGAGGCCACTCAGTCCCTGTGAATTACCATCCTTGAACACCAGCAGGAGGAGACCTTCTATCTAATTGACTCTCTCAAGTTTCCTGTTATCCTGGGCCACCAATGGCTGCATAAACATAACCCTCGGATCGACTGGTCCGCTGGCACCATCCTGAGCTGGGGTTCCACTTGCCTAATTCAGAGTCCCTCAGCCCCTAGTTCCAAGTGTCTAGAGTCTGTCAACCTGGCTCGAGTTCCCAGTTCCTATCATCAGTTTAAGGCAGTGTTCACCAAGTCCCAGGCCACCTCCTTACCACCCCACCACCCCTACGACTGTGCTATCGATCTGCTCCCTGGTTCCTGCCCTCCCAGGGGTCGGATCTTCTCCTTGTCTTCCCCTGAGCGCACAGCTATGGATACCTACATAAAGAAATCCTTGGCAGCCGGCATCATCCGCACCTCTACTTCCTCTACGCCTTTCTACTTGGGGCAGGCTTCTTCTTTGTGGGGAAGAAAGACGGGGGTCTTAGACCATGTATCGATTACCGGGGCCTAGGCAAGATCACAGTTCAGAATCGATACCCCCTTCCTCTCATGGCCACTGCTTTTGAGCTACTACAAGGTGCTTCCATTTTTACTAAACTGGATCTATGCAATGTTTACCATCTTGTGCTGATCCGGCAGCGGGCGAATGGAAGACGTCCTCCAGAGACTCCTTGACAAACATCTCTATGTGAAGCCCGAGAAATGTGAGTTTAATGTCATCCAGGCTCAGTTTCTTGGGTTAATTATCACTCCGGGCCATGTGGAGATGGACCCGAAAAGGTTGAGGCTGTCCTTAACTGGCCCATTCCCACCACAGTCAAGGAGGTTCAACGCTTCATCGGCTTTGTTAACTTCTATAGGAGGATCGTGAAAAATTTCAGCTCTGTGGTGGCTCCCTTGACTGCGTTGGCCAAAGGTGGAGGAGTCAAAATTCACTGGGGTCCGGAGGCAGCAGGGGCCTTCCAGGATCTCAAGTGCTGCTTCACTTCCGCTCCCATCCTCTCTATCCGAGACCCAGGAAAACCTTTTGTGGTGGAGGTAGATGCCTCTGAAGTGGGCGTAGGGACCATCCTGTCACAAAAAAATTACACCCTTGCGCCTTCATGTCTTGTCGCCTGTCGGATGCCGAGCGCAACTACCCTGTCGGGGATCGAGAGCTGCTCACTGTAAAAATCGCTTTGGAGGAGTGGCACCATTGGCTTGAGGGGGCTCAACATCCTTTTCAGGTTCTCACGGACCACAAGAACCTGGAATATCTCCAGCAGGCTAAGCGGCTGAACCCTCGGCAGGCTCGATGGTCCTTGTTTTTTAATCGATTCCAGTTTCTCCTGTCCTACAGACCCGGCACCAAGAATGTTAAGCCAGATGCCCTGTCCTGAGCCTGTGGCATAGATTATTCCAGGATCAAGGATCGTCGCACCCCTTCAATGGGAACTGGAAAGGGTGGAGCGAGAAGCCCAAGCCCAAGAGCCAGATCCAGGAGGTGGTCCCACGGGACGCCTGTATGTCCCTCAATCTGCCCGGGCCCGGGTCTTGCAGTGGGGTCATGAGTCTCCCTTGACATGCCATCCGGGAACTGCTCGCACACTTGACTTCCTCCAGCGGCGGTTTTGGTGGCCGTCCATCAAGGAGGATGTTAAGGTCTATGTGGAGGCCTGCCCCGTGTGCAGCCAGGGGAAGTCCACACGTCAGCGACCTCAGGACTCCATCCCTTACCCGTTCCCCCCAGAGGCCATGGTCGCACCTTTCTCTGGACTTTGTCACGGGACTCACACCATCCCAGGGCAACACAGTCATCCTGGTGGTTGTGGACCGATTCTCTAAAGTCACCCGATTCATTCCTCTGCCCAAGTTGCCTTCGGCCAAAGAGACAGCAGAGTTTCTTATAAATTATGTCTTCCGGGTATTTGGAATTCCCTGGGATATTGTCTCCGACCGAGGGCCCCAATTCTCATCCAGGTTCTGGAGGGTCTTCTGCAGGCTTATTGGGCTCACAACCAACCTATCATCCGGGTACCATCCAGAGTCTATTGGCCAGACAGAACGGATTAACCAGGATCTGGAGACCACCCTGCGGTGTATGGCGGCCAATAACCCCACCTCTTGGGCAACCTACATCATATGGGCTGAATATGCCCACAACACCCTCCAGTTCTCAGCCTCTGGACTATCCCCCTTCGAATGCCAGTTCGGGCATATCCCTCCATTGTTTCCCGAGGAGGAGGCACAGGTTGGCGTTCCCTCTGCCCGACGTTTGGTCCAACGCTGTCGGCAGACCTGCAAGAAGGCTAGGTGTATCCTTCTTCAGACCTCCCAGTGATACCAATGTCAGGCTAACTGCTGCCGCCGGAAGGCTTCTAATTTCCAAGCCGGTCAAAGAGTCTGGTTAGCCACCAAGGACTTGCCCCTCTGGGTTGAATTGAGGAAGCTTTTTCAGAAATACATCTGACCTTTTCGCATTGCAAGGAAAATTAACCCTGTTTCCTATCGTTTGTTTCTTCACCGTTCCCTTAGAATTAACCCCACGTTTCATGTCTCATTGTTAAATCCTGTCTTGTCTTCTCCTTTTGCCCCCCCATGCAGACCCCCTCCACCTCCCAGAATCATCGACGGCCAGCCGGCCTACATGGTCCACCGGATACTGGACTCCCGGAGGGTTCAGAACTCACAGCAGTTTCTGGTGGACTGGGAGGGCAACAGGCCGGAGGAGCGCACCTGGGTTCCAGCCAAAGACATCCTGGATCCAGGTTTGATCTGGGAGTTTTGCACCCGGAGGTAGGGGTGTTCTGGAAGAAATGTCAGGAGCCGTTCCTAGAGAAAGGGGTCCTGTCAGCATCCTACTTACTATAGTTTGTCTTGTGCCTCTAGAGGTCCCCTGTGTTCCCCTCAGCCTTAGTTCTTCATTGTGTGTCCTTGTTAGCGTTATCCAGGTCACCTGTGCCTTGTTTTCCAAGTGTATTTTTCCCCTTGTTCCTCACTCAGTTTTTGAGTCGTTGCCCTGTGTTTCCTGCTGGGTCTTGCCAAGTCCTCCCAATCTACCCCTAGTAAGGTATCTTGAGTTTTTCTCCTTGGTTGTCATTGTTCTATTGTTTTGTTTTCTCCCCTCAGGGAGTTTTTATTTTCTCTTGTGGTTTTTACTGTTGTTAATACCTCGGTCTGAGAAGAACTTTTGTTGGATTATTCTTGCAAATACTTTTTTTAAATAAATCTTCATTTCCTGGGGAACTGCCTTGAGTGTTTTGTTTGGCTCCAACATTACAACTCCTGTAGCTTAGTGGTAGAGCTCTCAACCATCACACCAGAAACCCAGGTTCTAGCCCAGCTTGTGTCGTGCATATATATTATTCCAAGGAAACTCTTCTGATTTTCATTTAGTTTAAATTAAAGAACTAAATAAATAAATACATTTAAAATAAAAATTAAAACTACACAGACATTTAAAAAATACTAAAATATACAATAGTAAATACTAAAATACTAAAATAACAATGTCACACAGAGCATCATTAAAATAAAATAACCTTTAACTGAAATAAAACATTTAAAAAACCTCAGCTTATTTTATTCAGCTAGTTGCCAAAGCAACTTTTGTCATTTTTATTTATTTTAACTGTAAGTATTAAAATAATATATTTTTAAATACTAATGACAAAAACACGCAACAAAATTACAAAAACTTTAACTAATTTAAAATTAAAACGAAAACAGAAAAGTAATTTGACTTTTTAAGTCTTGGAATAAACTGCATTTGGATTAGTCATTTAGATTTTATCACAGCTGTTTGAAGCTTGACATTCTAATAAGCATCTTTAAAGGGGTCATATGTATCTCTTTGGAGTGTTACAAGCTCTTGGTGCATAAAGATTGGAGTTGCAAAGACTAAAGTCTCAAATCCAAAGAGATATTCTTTAAAAAATTTAAGAGTCAACCACGCCTATCTAAAAACAGCTCATTCTAACACGCTCCCACATGTCTACGTCACGATGTGGGAAGATTTGCATAACGCCGCCCAAATGTTCACGCAAAGAAAGAAGGTGTAACTTTGATTCTCGCTGCCGACGCCACCATGTTGTGGAGTCGCTGTGTGTTTCGTTGTGAACGTAAAACTACTTTGTTTGGCCTTCCAAAAGAGGACACAACTAGAAATCAGTGGTTAAGTTGTATTTACAACACTGTTCCGGAACAGTTCAACCCATATATTCAGATGTGTGCAACGCATTTTATGGAGGATGAGGACTGTTTCCTAGGAGAGTAGCCTACAATGCCAGTGTCTGTTTCTATAAAGTGGATAGTCTGGCACTTCTGACTCACAGCCTGTAAGTATGTTTTCACATTGAAAGAATTTGCCACTGATGATTCAAACGCGAGTTTTGAGCACTGTAGAGTAGCGCTTGTTGTTTGTTGTTTCTCCGATCACAAATTCAGACATAGTTTTATGTTTACGCAGCGCGATACGCAACGCAACTCATAAAAAGACAGTATAAGTCATTATAATCAGTAATTATGTCCCTACTGGATGCAACAAATGCCTCGTTTATAATGGGTTTTACTGGTTTTGTCTCATCGCGCTGGGACACGGCATCACAGTATGGTAAGGGGCGTAACATTTCCGTCACACGCTTGAGGTATTCGGCCAATCACAATGCACTGTATATGTGGCCAATCAGAGCACACCTCGCTTTTCAGAACGATGAGCTTTGTAAAAATCGATGCGTTTCAGAAAGGCGGGGCAAAGAGGAGAAACAATAATGTACACAATGTGGAAAATAATGTGCTTTTTTAACCTTAAACTGCATAAACACAATGCATTACACCAAATACACAAAATAATGTTCTTTTTAGCAACGTCATATGACCCCTTTAAACAAGAGTCAAACGGACCATCATGAGGGTGAATAAATGATGAGAGGATGTTCACTTTTGGATGCACGACTACTTTCAACCATTCAAACCTGCAAACAGAGGGCAGATTTTCATCCAGGCGCCGACTCCTCCCAAACTGGTGAACTGACCCAGAGCCGTCTCCAACAGGAAGAGAGGTACGCCACACACTACCAGGAATAACATGTATGGCACGAGGAACACACCTATCCTCAATAAACAGAGAGATGGAGGATTATAGGATTGATTTTATAAACAAAACACACAACAGCACAAGTCACGTGACTAAACTCAAGTCACCTTTATTTCTATAGCGCTTTATACAATACAGACCGCTTCAAATCAGCTTCATAGAAATAAACTGAAAAACAGTGTTAATGTCCTAAAATTAATCAATTATGAACCAACTTCAATTTCAACTGTAAAGCAGCTCTACAGAAGACAACAGAGTCATTATTCTGATCAATTCAGTTCAATAATAGTGTTGCAAATAATATGATGTTGCAAAGTTTATCATGAAACAAATTCAATTCAGTTACAGAGCAGCTGGAATATAAAATATTAAATAAAAAAAACAAAACAAAATTTAATTTTTATGACCCCTCTTTATCAGTGTTATTTTATTTTTTTAAAATATTTTGAATCCTATTTTATTTTTATATTTTCAACTTAGTTTTCATTTTAATTTGAGTACATTTAGTTTCAGTTTAAGTAATTTTGTTGTGTGCTCTCGTCATCGACATTTGTCTTGACTTTTTCATTTTAAAGTAAAATGTGTTTTTTTTTCTCTATTATGAATGCATTATGTTTCTATGTGTTGTGAATAAGCTGTATGTGTACTGTATGTGATACGTCCTGTAAAGACAAAATTCCCTGATAATGGATAATAAAGTGTTTAAAATTCTAATTCAAAATATTTGTATTATTTGTATCCCATCTTTTACTCTACAAAATATCTTTTAAAATATACTTTCAAATTATTTTCATGCATATGCCATATAAAATATAAAAGTATACTTTTTGAGGACACTGTATCTCAATCAAGCATGATATGAATATTATAAACTAAAGACAGAATGCATGACTAGAGTGCTGAATGTCTCACCTCCTCCGTTCTTGTAACACAGATATGGGAATCGCCACACGTTACCCAGACCAATAATCTGTCCAGCAACAGCAAGCAGAAACTCAGCTTTACTAGCCCACTGACCGCGATCCTGCAGACTGCTGTCCTCCGCCTGACCTCTGACCCTCAGAACCTGTGAACACATGACTGGCTGCAGCAGACACATATGCAGACGCAGACCTGCAGATGCTCACAGAACCAGTGCATGACAGGAAAATGTCATAAATGAGACACACAGCATTTAACTTACAGCATGGTGTTACAGTAATTTTATGCTCTGCTGGACATATCGACCACACTTGTTGACCTGCCTCCTGTGTGTGTGTGTGTTACCAAAGAAGTTTAGGGAGGGGGTGTCCCTAAATAGGCACCAATGAGAGCAGCACATTCAGCAGGAGTGACTGCTATCATGTCAGTTATAACCAGTACAACACTTTACTATGGTAACTATATATATATATATACAGTATATGTGTGTGTGTATGTGCTTGTGTGTGCGAACTGAGACACTATCACAATTAAAAATAGACAAATTAAGTCCACTTTAAATTCTAAGTAAAGAGTTTGCATTGACTTGGTCACTGAAAAGTGGTCCCCAGCTAACAGGGATCGTTCTCACAACTTCCACTAACATTTTTTTAAAGTTATACAAATGTTAGGACTAAATGTTCTTAATGTTTATGGAATGTTCATATAACTTTAATATTTGATATATGTTCTCATTAGATTGAGAGAAAACATTCTTGGAACAACATTCCCAGATGTTATTTGTATTTTGATGAACATTTGAAGAAACATTTTTGTAATCTTTAAATAACATTATCATGAGAAGCTGAGAATTTTAACATTCTTAGAATATCAAAAATAAGTGTTCAAATAACCCTATAATTTTGGTGAAAATAGTTAGTAGAACATTATAAGAAATGTTTTTGTAACCTTTAAATAATTTTATAATCAAGACAAGAAAACCAAACATGTTCTTTCAATATACATATATAAAAAAGTGTTGAAATAAGCTTATATTTTGCGTGAAAATAAAGTTAGTAGAATTTTGTAAGAAACGTTTTAGTAACCGTTTTTGTAATGTATATTTAAAATCACAACAACAAAACTGAACATTTCAATGTTTTAGAAACATTTCAAAACAATGGGTCTCATTCACTAAGCATGCGTATGCACAGATTTGTGTGTGAAACCTGTGTATGAAAAAAAAAATCATAATTCACTAAAAACCTTCATGCTAAAATTTATTTTAAATTTACGAAATAATATAGGAACAACTGAAAGCACACATATGCAAAAATGCTCTGGTCAGACTTAAAAATCGGTGTAAAACTATATATTGCATGTTCACAGAATAACACACACACACGCACACACACACACACACACACACACACATATCTTCCAGCATTTTCTAGACTTTCAGTCCACGTCTGTTCTTCGAAGTATATATTTAAAAGTTGTTGTGTAGAGTAAAAGATGGGATATTATATTATATTCAGTACCGTCACAAGGGCTATGCCAAGTGTGCGACCGCACAAGGCCTCGTGCCTCTAGAGGGTCTCGCTCCTGGCCTGCACTTTATGTAGTTTATGTCTAATTTTTATTTCTGTTTTTCCACCCATTTTGGCCTTTCAAAGACTAAAATAGTCATAGCTGATAGACAGTATAAGAATCTGTGTATAAGAATGAGTAAAGCTGTTTGTTGTTAGGATGACAAACAGTTTTAAAAGTTAAACTTTTAGGCTTGTCTGCCTCAGTGGTCCAGCAGTGCTCATCAATGTCAAAATGATTGAGATGGCCAAATAAATCAAAGAAGGCGGGTCTTACTGTCACTGTCACAATGCAATGAGAGTTTGTGGAAAGATGTAAGTAGTACTGTTTAAGAAAACTGTTTTACGATAGAAATGTTCAGCGACCGACAGTAATAGACTATCTTGTGATGCAAACTACTCAACTTTTTATGAAATTTCGCAGTTTTGAATTGAAAATATGTGATCATGAATGTACAGTGGGGAAAATAATTATATGATCCCCTGCTGATTTTGTAAGTTTGACCACTTACAAAAAAATTAAGGGTCTATAATTTTTATGGTAGGTTTATTTTAACGGATAGAGACAGAATATCAACAAAAAAAATCCAGAAAAAACACGTTATATATATAAAGTATATATATATATTTATATATTATATAAAGGTTATAAATTGACTTGCATTTCAGTAAGTAAAATAAGTATTTGATCCCCTACCCACCAGCAAGAATTCTGGCTCCCACAGATTGGTTACGTGCCCAAGTGGAACACAGATTAGTCCTGTCACTTTAATAAATTACTCCTAATGTCATCTTGTTATGAGTATAAAAGAAACCAGTCCATAGAATGTGTATCTTCAATTCAAACCTCTCCCACCACCATGGGCAAGACCAAAGAGCTATTAAAGGACATCAGAGACAAGACTGTAGACCTGCACAAGGCTGGAATGGGCTACAAGACCATCAGCAAGAAGCTTTTTGAGAAGGAGACAACTGTTGGTGTGAATATTCGGAAATGGAAGAAATACAAAATAACCATCAATCGCCCTCTGTCTGGTGCTCCATGCAAGATCTCGCCTTATGAGGAAAGGATGGTCATGAGAAAGGTGAGGGATCAGCCCCGAACTAAACAGGAGGAGCTTGTTAATGATCTTAAGGCAGTTGGGACAACAGTCGCCAAGCAAACCACTGGTAACACACTACGTTGCAATGAGTTGAAATCACGCAGTGCCCGCAAGGTCCCCCAGCTCAAGAAGGCACATGTACAGACCCGTCTGAACATCTAAATGATTCAGAGAAGGTTTGGGAGAAAGTGCTGTTGTCACATGAGAACAAAATTGAACTCTTTGGCGTCAACTCGACTTGCTGTGTTTGGAGGGAGAGAAATGCTGACTATGACCCCAAGAACACCATCCCTACAGTCAAGCATGGAGGTGGAAACATTATGCTTTGGGGCTGTTTCTCTGCTATGGGTACAGGATGACTTCACCGCATTGAAGGACCGATGGACAGGGCCATGCACCGTAAAATTCTGGATGAGAACCTCCTTCTCTCAGCCAGAACACTGAAGATGGGTCATGGATGATGTGTCTTCCAGCATGACAATTACCAAAAATGCCACCAAGGCAACAAAGGAGTGGCTCAAAAAGAAGCACATTAAGGTCATGGAGTGTCCTAGCCAGTCCCCAGACCTTAATTCTATAGAAAATCTGTGGAGTGAGCTGAAACTTTGAGTTGCCAAGAAACCGTAAGAATTTAGAGAGAATCTTTAAAGAGGAGTGGAACAAAATCCCTCCTGAGATGGGGGCAAATCTGGTGACCAACTACAAGACACGTCTTACCTCTGTGCTTGCCAACAAGAGTTTCTCCACCAAGTTTTGCTTGGGGATCAAATACGTATGTGACTCACTGAAATGCAAATCAATTTATAACCTTTGAACAGTGTTTTTTTTCCTGGATTTTTTGCATGATATTCTCTCTATCCGTTAAAATAAACCTACCATAAAAATTATAGACCCTTCATTTCTTTGTAAGTGGGCAAACTTACAAAATCAGTAGGGGATCAAATAATTATTTTCCCCACTGTAAATCATAAATGAACGTGACAGGAGACGTTTGCATTTTCGACTATTAGACATACGAATAAGAGTGAATGTGCACATTTTTAAATATAATATTATTTTCAAATAGTGTAAATTGAGTACTTCATTTGAAGAGTTCAGATGCAAAAGCCTCTAAGTGCCATTTTTAAAAGTTAACATTTTTATCAGGCTCCTATGTGTAGGTTCAGTAATTTCACTTTAATGGCAATGAATCATTTATTTTCTTTCCCATTAAAGTAAAATAACTGAACATAAACATAAGAGCATGAGAAAATTTTAGATGGCACTTAGAGGCTTTTGCGTCTGATCTCTTCATAAATAACTACAAACCTAGAACTTATTTTAGAATTCTTATTTACTTATTTAATTGCTTTATTATTATTATGCAGTAGATCTTACAATTCTTATGAGCGTGTGCGTGACCGTGATTCCTGCGCAAGCTTGTCAGTGAGCACGGCATCACAATCGATCAGATGCGTGTTAAAGTTGCATTTGCTATAGCAACCATACACCCCTCTCCCTTGCGACGGCCCTGATTATATCATATATGGGCCGATTATATCCTGTCAATCAAAAGGGGGTGGGAAAAACTTGGCAGACTGCATCTCATACTGTGTGGAAATCTCTTGAATTTAGGGCTGTCAAAGTTAACATGATTAACGTGAAAGTTTATTTGTATGGCGCTTTTCGCGATACAAATCGTTGCAAAGCAGCTTTACAGACAATTAAGTTTCGACAATATATTTAGTAGTAGCTTGTCAGTGGTGACTATGTCAAATTGATGTTCATATGGCAGAAATGTACGGTAAAATTCAGTTAATGACGTAATCTAACAGACGATGAACACTATTAACAGCAATGTGTCATGAATCCAGTCTATGAACTTCCGTTTGTTCACCACAAGAGGTCATTATCCACCACATGGACTCTCACACTACACAGACTGTCACACTCACCCTGGACTTCAGTTCCCACAATCCATTTCACTCTGATTACACACACGGCTGCAGCCAATCACACACCCTACATAAGCCATGGACTTCCTCTCTCTCACTGCCGACTATTGTTTAGCACTTATCACTTTTCCAGCGATAGCTACTTTACAGAGCCATTCCAAGTTTTCTGAGTCTAGCCTTAGTCTTGTTCATAGTCTGTTTTCCTGTGTTTGTACTCTAGCCTGTTTTCTAGTTTTGCCTGTTCTCTTCCTGCCCTGAACGATTTTGCCTGTGTTGGATTTCCCCTCTCGTCTCGCCCTGTTTGGGATCCTGTTTACCTCTCGCCTGGACTATCGCTTGTGTTTCGGATTACCCTGTTTGGACATTGTTCGCCGGAGATCGACTATGCCCGTTTACTGGACTACTCTTGTGTCTTTCCCACGTTATAGCTGTTTGCCATTGTTTGACCCATGCCTGTTATTTGACCACGTTTTGAAAATAAAGCCTTGCATATGGATCCGCACGTCTCTTTCGCCCCGTTACACAATGATTATATGTTGCAATCAAACTTGTAGCAAAATTATGTGGTTAGGTAGCTTATGAAATAGAGATTTATAATATTTTTGTAACAATAAACTTTAGATTACAAGTTTGTCAGGGGCATATTTTTACCTGTTGCCAAATAGTCGCTGATGAACTGAAGTTGCAAGAAACACTATCCACACTACAGAGTCAAAAAACAGCTTGAATAAGAAGCCGAAGACACCAAAAATGTGACACAATGGCACAAGATGAATCTCAGTAAACCCACAAATGTGAAATGTTCTTCTCTGTGTTTGAAATTCAACACTATCACCTGAACTTGAAGTCCGATTAATTTTAGTGACTGTTCACTTCACTTAGTTCGGACAGTTCACTTCAGTGAACAGAATCCAAAACTGATTGAACAATACGAGTCAATCAAGTGAAATAATATTTATTAAATATAGCATTGCTGCATTTTTTGATGTAATGTTGTTTATGTTATAACCACTGTGTTCTTTCAAAAAATAATGATTTGTTCAGAAATTGTATTCAACTTAAAATTCTGTCATCATTTCCTCAGCACATTTACAAGTGCTCCCCAAATACCTTACAATGCCAAAAAAAAAAAAAGAATGACGAATTGTCATTTCCATATGGCAAATACCCAAATATATTTCAAAATGTATTTCAGGGGCAAGAAAATACATTTCCAATCTTGGAAAGAAAAGCTTACTACAGATCAAAACTGACTTGTAATGTTTGTGTTTTATTACATGTTATTGACAACAAATGGATTTTTTCTTCAAATCTGACATTCGTGAATAAAATTTGTTCTAAAAATATCTTTCTTTTATTTTTAAATACATTTTTTTAAATATAAAAAAAATGGCTAAAAGCATATTGGCAATAAATATATATATGTAAACATATTTCTGGCCTTTTTTATTTGGAAATGTATTTGAAAAAAAATTAAAAATAAATAAATAAATATATACAGTATATATATATATATATATATATATATATATATACGTATATATGTATATATTTCTGTCATGACAGCTCTCGGAAGGATTGGTATGGTAATGTACACGACAATGTTAATGTATTTGGTCTTGGCGGAATAGATCTGCTACGCTGCTGCTGCTGCGGCAGAGCAAGTACCGAGACTTGCTACTGCCAATACATCCAAAACATGCTGCTGTGAGCATATAAGAAATATTGCTGCTGCAAATATAACATACATGAAATAACCCCCCACAAAGCAGGAGACATAGAAGGGACAATACAAGCCAAAACAAGAACAAAACAACCCCAATAAGCAGATCTATCGCCAAGACATATGAACTGCTGCTGCTCCAAAGAGCCATGTGAACTGCATGTATTACTATCTATGCGTGCCTGGGCTACCACGCCGACCGGCTTAACGCTAGTGGGCTATGACTATGTTAGCCTGGGCTACCACTCCGACTGGCTTAACTAATTAGACGCGCACTATGTGTAATGTTTAATTAACAAAATGGATATATGTTGTAATCCGATAGATAAGAGCCCAGCACCCACCTGAGCAAATATCATAATTTAGTCATTTGATAACTGTTGTTACTTTCTCCACTTCATCAGTCCCAGCGGCAGCGTAACAGCTTGTTAATTCATGTTCGTGCAATGATGAGCTGGACAAAGTACTCGATGCATGCCATTTTACTCAATGCTACAGTGCACAAAAACCCCTTGGTGGATTGACCTTAATGAACTGAAATAAAAGCAGAATATAAATGTTTTTTCTCCGTTTTCTGAATTACACAGCACAGCGAGAGCACACGTCGCATGAGCACATTTCTCCGAACTGCACAACCCATAATGCATTTCACTCGGAAATAACTGTTACAGCCATAGATAGTGATCTTCAGCGTCTCCCGCAACACTGTCATTGATATGACTGCGATAAGCGCGTGCTTCTGACGCTGCGTGCAGCTGAAATCAACCACACATTCATCACAATGAAACATCGACTTTAGAAATAGCGAACGTGAACACTGGGATAATCGCCGATGTATATGGCGATCCCCCGTTGAAATGTATACACACGAATGCTTATTTCACACAGCACAGCGAGAGCACACGTCGCATGAGCACATTTCTCCGAACTGCACAACCCATAATGCATTTCACTCGGAAATAACTGTTACAGCCATAGATAGTGATCTTCAGCGTCTCCCGCAACACTGTCATTGATATGACTGCGATAAGCGCGTGCTTCTGACGCTGCGTGCAGCTGAAATCAACCACACATTCATCACAATGAAACATCGACTTTAGAAATAGCGAACGTGAACACTGGGATAATCGCCGATGTATATGGCGATCCCCCGTTGAAATGTATACACACGAATGCTTATTTCACTTAACCTGTTTCATGTCCATTACTATCGGCGTGTCCTCAGAGCTGTTTCTACCACACATGCTCTAATCTATCTATCTATCTATCTATCTATCTATCTATCTATCTATCTATCTATCTATCTATCTATCTATCTATCTATCAGGATTAGTTTAGTTAATTTAGTTCAACTTGATGTGCCACTATAACTAAAACTGAAATAAAAATTACTAAAAACTACATAGACAAAGTAAAATTTACTACATTTTATTCCAGTAAAATTTTCCGTAAAAAAACAAATAAATTATATATATGCAGGTCACCTTTTTCCGTTCTTATTGGATTATTACAGAAAAACTTGTCACATTCCCATGGTGCACCCCTGCCAGGCTCTAACAGGCACTAGCGTGGACTCTAACAGGCACTAACGTAGGTTAGACAGTTTAATGAGAAATGCTAATCATAGCCAGACCACAAAAACTAATCAGGCCGGAAGAACCAACTGTATGGAGGTGTAACAGTGAGTGGCGCTTAATGGTGAGAAGTGCACTTTACAGACGATTACTGTGATTTATACTTCACTGCATCGAGCTGAAGTCTGCCATTGTTCTGCTGCAGGTAAGCATTACTTTTTTTCCAGAAAAGACACTACCCAGATAACAAGGAACATTCTTGTAACTTTCACTAAAGTTTTTTAAAAGTTATATAAATGTTAGGATGAAAGGTTCTTATAACATTATTAGTATTATTACTTTTTTCGTATTTTAAAGTAATTCATAAAAATTAAAGTATTTTTAGAACAACATTCTCGGAATGTCATTATGATGTTATTATACTTCATGAACGTTCTCAAAGTACGAATGTTTAAAGGGGTCATATGTTGCTAAAAAAACACATTATTTTCCACATACTGTACATCATTGTTTCTCCTCTACGCCCCGCCTTTCTGAAACGCATCAATTTTTACAAAGCTCATCGGTCTGAAAAGCAAGGTGTGCTGTGATTGGCCAGCTATCCAGTGCGTTATGATTGGCCGAATACCTCAAGCGTGTGACGGAAATGTTACGCCCCTACCATATTGTGATGATGCCCTGTCAGGCCGGGGCGATGATTCAAAAACATGAAAACCCATTATAAACAAGGCATTTGTTGCATCCAATGGGGACATAATTATGGATTAAAAATTACTTATACTGTCTTTTTACGCGTTGCGTTGCACTGCGCTGCGTAAACATAAAATCATGTCTGCATTTGTGATCGGAGAAATTACAAACAACAAGCCCTACTCTACACTGCCCAAAAAAACTCGCTTTAAATATAAAAAATAGAAAATATAAAAACTCTTTAAATATAAAAAACTTACTTAAAGTTGTTGTATTTCCTCAGCAACCAACACGGATCAGCTCCAGGCATGACGAAGCAGATATCGTCCTCTTTTGGAAGGCCAAACAAAGTAGTTTCGCTTTCACAACGAAACACACAGCGCCTGGACATTACATGTAACTGTAACAGTGGTGGCCGTCCTAGCATAGATAAGCTTTATTAAAGAAAATGTTCAGGCGCCAGTCAGGTTTAATCCTGACAAAATTTTAATTAACCCAGGATAGCAAAAAGAAGACACCACCTGTTACAATATTAAATCACAAAGACAGTCAAAAGAAACACTGTTTAAAGGGAAGATTTATTCCACAATGTCCATGAGAGAAAAAACAAACAAACAAGCGCTACAAAAAACAACAACAAAAAAAACGGTTCAATTCAAGTTGAAATCAGTCCAGAAATTGCGTCACGCAAGTCTGCAGTCATGAAGGAAACTGGAGAGTGTAGTTGGTTTATCAGACACCAGGACAGGTGGATGAGCAGCCATCATTTGTCTTCAAAACAGCTTTACTAAAAGCAGACAATCTTGAAGTGCAACGCTTCAAAAGTCAAGTGAAACTCCGTGACGCACCAGACATCGCTCACAGGAAGCAACAGTTCGACAAGCGGCCGTCTCTCCACTTTGCACGGTAATCCAATCACTCTCACTACTGCAAACCTTACTGAGGACGCAATCAAACTCGGGTACGACACGCTTCCTTATATCCTCCTTTCCGATGTTAATTGAAAACTCCACCCCAATCATGCAAAGTAAAAGTAAACAATTTCTGTGGCACGGATTTCCCACATTGCCACACTCTCCCCCTGGAAGTAAACAACCCATGGTTGTTTAAAAAAATATGGACTAAAAACCTAGAAATTCCTTTTCCTCATCAGAGGCGTCTTGAAACAGGTCAAGGAGTTTTTGTTTTTCCTGGGACTCCAGTTCCTCTGCTGTTGGGAAACACATTTTTAAGTTACAGACATGTGCTGTCCGAACATCCTCTCCAGTGTCTTCCAGAGCTATTTGATAATTCAGAGGACCTGGCTGCTTCAGGATATGGTAAGGCCCCTTCCACTTTGGTGCTAATTTTGCACTGAAATTATTTTTTGCACTTGATTGTGGAAAGTTTCGTAGCCAAACACGGTCTTAGATTTTGAATGTTAAGTCACTTCTGTTTTTGTCATAATTTCTCGGTTGTCTCATATTGGCTTTCTGACTGTTTTCTTTGGCTTGAGTTTGCAGCTGATGAAGATGATGAACCACATCATAGGGAGCAGTGTCTGCAGTCAAATTAAAGCCATGAAGCATTTTGTCCATTGGACCTTGGAGCTTCCTGCCAAGCTGAAGTTCTGCTGGGGATAGTCCAATGGTTTCTTGAACAGCTGAATTCAGGGCAAATCAGAACTCTGGTAGGAACTGCTCCCACTTCTTGTGATTGTCATCCACGTAGGCTGCCATCATGTTTTTGAGGGTCCGATTCACTCTTTCCGTCATGTTGGTTTGTGGGTGGTATGCTGTAGTTAGTTTGGGTGTAATGCTCCAATTTTCACACAGCTCTCTGAAGACAGATGAAACAAACTGGAGACCCCTGTCTGAGAGGATGAAATCTGGTACGCCCCATCGAGTCAGGATCTCTTTTCTGAAGATGGAAGCAACACTCTGAGCAGTGGCATGACGGATGGGGAACAGCTCAACCCATCGAGAAAAATAATCAACAAAAACTAGCAGGTATTCATTTTGATTGGAACTTCGTGGTAACGGGCCCATAATGTCGACTCCCAGCATTTGGTTTGGGCGAGTAGTAGTGATTTGCTGCAATTTTCCAGCAGGTTTTTGATTATCATTTTTTAATGTTTGACATTTTACACAGGTTCTGACATGATGTTTCACGTCGGACCACATGCCTTGCCAAAATGCCACTTCCTGGAGTCGCTTATACGTTTTGTAGATTCCTCCATGGCCACTAACTGGACTGGAGTGGTAATGCTGCAGCAGAGAGGGCCGAAGACTACTGGGAACGTATACTCGGTAGTGCAACTGGTTATTTGGCAGGTAAGTTTTCTGATATAATTTGTCCTCAACAACTTCATATTGGTCCATCAAACTTGCACTGTTCTCTGCAACTTCTTGCACTAGTTTTGTAACCTCAGGGTCTTTTTGATGTTCCTCCCACAGGACAACATCTGACAATGGCAGGTCTGAATCCTTGTGGCTGGTATACAGACTGCAGCTTGAGATTGAAGAAGACCTGGATAGTGCATCTGGGGCTACACTGAGTTTCCCTTTTCCGTACTCAATGATGAAATCGAATTTCTGCAGTCGTAAGACCCAACGGATGAGTCGGCTGGTGGTTTTGGTGGAACCCATGACCCATTGCAGGGCTGAATGATCTGTGACAACTGTAAAGAGTTTGTGTTCCAGGTAGTGTTGTCATTTTTCCAGGGCCCACATGACTGCCAGACATTCTTTTTCTGTTGCTGTTCTTGATAAGTTCGGGGTACCACCAGGCCAGTCCGAGGAACCTTTGAACCTCCTTCAGGTTTCTAGGCACGGGGTAGACATGAATGGCCTCAGTCTTACATGGGTCTGCTGAGATGCCGTGAATGCTTACAACATGTCCTAGAAAGGTGATTTGTTTGAAGACAGAACTTGCTCTTCTTCAAATTAATAGTTAGACCAGCCGTCTCCAATCCGTGGAGGACAGTCTGAAGGTCATGGAAGTGCTGGGTGATTGAAGGTGAGTGAATGATGATATCGTCTATATAGACAAAGCATATTTTTCTCCTTAGTTCCCCCAGGACTGTTTCCATAAGTCTGTGGAAAGTGGCGGGAGCATTTTTGAGACCAAACAGCATAACATTAAATTGGTAGAGACCTGCAGGAGTGATGAAGGCAGTCTTGGCTTTGCTACTCAATAGCCACTGTTAAGAACAATAGTGGAGAAAATGTCTGCTCCAGAGAGTGACTCCAGGATTTCTGTGATGTTTGGAAGAGGGTAAGCATCACTTTCTGTTACAGAATTAACCTTTCTGTAGTCCACACATAATCTAAGTTTGCCATCCTCTTTGGGTACCAAGACCACTGGGGAGGCCCAACCAGAGTGGGATGGCTCAACAATTCCTTGCATCAACATTTCCTCAAGCTGTTCCTCCATGGCAAGTTGTTTAAGAGGGGACAAGCGATATGTTTTTTGCTTAATGGGTACCTGACAAGTGGTATAAATGTGGTGTTGCAGAACATCAGTACGTCCAGTCCGGAGAGCACACACCCGAGGGTTGCTTTCCAGGATGGGGAGCAACTGTTGTTTACCATCTGGAGGTAAATGAGCTTCATTCACTGCATTTTTGAGTAACGTTTTTTCATCCATATTGTCAGGTTGTTGAATTAGCAGTTTAGGGGTTGGAGGTGGAATAGAACTTAATAGTGACAGATTCTGTGTTGTTTTCTTCTGTTGCAGGTGTTCCTGTTGTGGTGATGTGAGTTGTTTCATGAGACTTTCATGAATAAGTGTGTAACTTGCACCAGTATCCACGATGGCTTTTCCAGTCCAGGTAGCAATACTAATGGGAACAACCAACTGCTGAGGTACTGTCACTGGTGCATTAGGGCTTGTGGAGATAGAGGCTTTCTTGGTGGTAGATGGAAGCTTCTGCATTCTTGTAGCAGACACCGAGTTGTTAGAAGACTGACCCCTTGTCTGAGGAGATGAATAGGGATGTTTGCTGCTGGTAAATTGGTGTGCAGATGACTGAGGGGACTGTGGAGGGATATAGTGTGGACACTTGCCTGGCGGATGCTGTCCTCTGCATCTCCAACACTGAACTGGAATTTTCTCAGCAGGTCGGTTTGATGAGGGTCTTTGTGATGTGGTTGGATGCTTACGGCCCATTCGACATTCATATTGAAGCTGTTGTTCATAATGTTTTTCTAGTTGGTGTCCTAACTTGACCAGTTCCTCCACAGTACTCACTCAACTACGCAATTGGCTGACAAGGTAAGGCTTGATGTTCTTAAGTATCATCTTTACAGTTTCACCTTCAGTTAGATCTGCCTTCCATCTTTTACAAAGGGCTCTGCAGGAGAATGCAAAGTCTCTTATAGATTCTTTCTCACCCTGGATTTTTGTTCTAACTCATTCAGCCAGCTCATCCTCATAATCTTCAGACAAGAACACAGCCTCAAACTCACTCTACGTGGATATGCTGGAACGTCTGACCTCCCACCAGTCACGAGCGGTTCCATGTAGGACAGTACGGAATGTGGCCAGGATATCCGCATCAGTGAGGGGATGAAAAGCCAAGAAGTCCTGAAATTTGGTTAAGTACAGTAGGGGGTCTGCATTGTCTGATGATCATCCAAATGTGGGAAAAGTTAACTTGATATGATCACTTTTTACTACAGATGTGGGAAGAGTGGTTGAAGAATTTGAAGACTCAGATGGCAAAGTTGAAGTAATGGTGGTGCTGGGAATTTGTGGTGCCAATTTTTGTTGTTCGTCAGTTTGACTTTTGAGATCTTGAAATCCTTTCTCCATCTCATTTCTCAACTCTTTTACACATGTGGAAAACTCATCGATTTGGGTGACACATTGCTGAAGTTCTGAAGTAATGTAATCATGGCTTGTTTGAAATGTGTGTTGAACAGCTTTGATGTCCTGCTGGACTTCTGACTGCAGTTGATCTACCATGAAACGCATTTCCGACACCAAGGTAGATTCCACCTTTTGGAGTTCATCTGTAATCATTTGCTCTGTAGCTTTAGTCAACTTGTCTGTTTCAGATTCCTCTTGTTGTTTGGTAGTGGTCAACAGAGTTCAGACTTGGCTCTTGTTAGCCTCTACTTTTGCAGCAAGGTCAGTTAGTTGATTTTTGTGATGGGAAAATGTGGATCATCTATTTGACTTCATAAAAGGGCAAGAAAAAACAGTGAATGGGTAAGATCATTCACTGCTTTTTCTTGACTTTTTATGAAGTCAACTAGATTATCGCAGTTCCCTTGTACCTGAGAAGTAAACTGTTGAATTTCCCTTCCAGGAGTTGGTAGAACATTGGGTAGGTCCCGTTGTGCCACAGAAGAAGGAGTTTCACCTTCAGATGATGTGCAGAGTTGCATGTTATCCACTTGTGGTGCCCAGGTGAGAGTTTGCACGTGAGTGCTGCCAGTCAGAGCAGGAGAAGACATTAGCATATGGGACACAGGATGTATGGGGCTGAATGGAATAGGGGTGTTATTCACTGCAGATACACCAGGTGGAGCTGCTGGAGGCATGAATGAATGAATGAATGAATGATGCATTTATACAGCGCTTTCTTGTGTATTGCTATACACCCAGAGAGCTTTACAATCATGTGTGTGTGGGGGGGTTCTCTCCTCAACCACCACCAGTGTGCAGCATCCACCTGGATGATGCGACGCCAGCCACAGGACAACGGCACCAGTGCGCTCACCACACACCAGCTACAGGTGGAGAGGAGAGAGAGTCATAGAGCCAATCAAGTGGATGGGGATTATTAGGAGGCCATGATTGACAAGGGCCAGTGGAGGGAATTTGGCCAGGACACCGGGGTTTCACCCCTACTCTTTACGATGAGTGCCATGGGATTTTTAATGACCACAGAGAGTCAGGACCTCGGTTTAATGTCTCATCTGAAAGACGGATCAGAGGTCGCACTACTGGTGGCCATACTGGAGTTGAGATGTCTGGAGGTGACTCCATTTCTATGAAAGTGGATGGGGAAGGAGGGGTAGCTGCCATTTTTTGTTGTGTTTGTGTGGGTGAAAGAAATGTTGGTCAGAAAATCAGTAAATGTAAATATAAATCAGTAATTATGTATGTGTCAGTATTTTCTTACACCACAGTTTTCACCAAACACCAACAAACTATTTTTCACAAATGGTTGGATAAAATACTTTACCCCAAGACAACAAGTTAAATTAGGTTGCCTTCAATTATCTAAATTACTGTGACACCTTGGAGATAACAACGCTACTTAACCAATTAGCGTTCACACACACAGTTTGTACAAGTTTCACAAAAAAAAATAAAAAACTTCAAAACTTTTACCATAGGCAAAACAGCTTTCAGCTTATCAAACATTTTCAATTCAAGTGTTCAATAAATCACAATCACTTTCAAAACTTTCACAATTCAAATGTTCACACACACAAAAAAAAACTTTTAAGCTTTTCCCAATTAATAACACTCCCGTAATCAAAAGCACAGCATTTCCAAAAACACAACAGTTTTCTTTTAAGGTTAAAAAAACTTTAACCCTCAACAATTTAACATAAGGTTTCAATAATTCCACAGCAAAAACAATTAACAAAAATAAATGTTCAGGTCTTCAAAGTTATAAATGTTCAAGTCATAAATGTTCTTTTCAAGTTTTCAAGTCCCTGTTTGGGCACCACTCTGTAATGGTGGTTGCCGCCCTAGCATAGATAAGCTCTATTAAAGAAAATGTTTGGGCAAAATTTTAATTAACCCAGGATAGCAAAAAGAATAAACCACCTGTTACAATATAAAATCACAAAGACATTCAAAAGAAACACTATTCAAAGGGAAGATTTATTCCACAATGTCCATGAGAGAGAAAAAAAAACTTGTTTAAAGATAGAGAAAAAAAAAAAACAGTTCAACACTTCAGTTCAATTCAAGTTGAAATCAGTGCAGAAATTGTGTCACGCAAGTTTGCAGTCATGAAGGAAACTGGAGAGTGCAGCGGGTTTATCAGACACCAGGACAGGTGAATGAGCAGCAGTCACTTGTCTTCAGAACAGCTTTACTAAAATCAGACAATCTTGAAGTGTAATGCTTCAAAAGTCAAGTGAAACTCCGCGATGCACCAGATATCGCTCACAGGAATCAACAGTTCGACAAGCGGCCGTCTTTCCACTTTGCACGGTAATCCAATCACTCTCACTACTGCAAACCTTACTGAGGACACAATCAAACTCGGGTACGACACGCTTCCTTATATCCTCTTTTCCGCTGTTAATTGAAAACTCCACCCCAATCACGCAAAGTAAAAGTAAACAATTTCTGTGGCACGGATTTCCCGCATTGCCACAGAACATTCCATTTAATCAGTTTGCAAACATGAGAACATTACTTTTCAATGTTCTCTGAAAGTTCTGAAACAAGTAGCAACATTTAAAAAATCTTAATCTGAATGTCCTCGAAAAAAAATCCAAGTATAAATAACATTTTTGTGCACTTTGGGAACACTTTTGAACAAACTAAGAACATTCCCTGTTAGCTAGGAAACACCTAATATAAACAGTGTTGCTGTCATTACATATTCATGAATTTTGAACAGTCACAACTTAAGGGTCAGATAGAGGGTGGAAAGTAGTTGTTAAAATCTACACGATGTCTGTTATGGGGCACAACAAACTTAACATTAGAAGCAAACCTCAAGGGGAAAAATATTAATAAATAAAAATATGACTCACAGCACTCCTTCACAGAAAGAGGAAGAAGAAAAACCCCTCAGCCGTACAGTATGCAGAATACATTAGTATGCCAAAGCCAAAAAGCTGTATCAGCAGTCTGTATAAAAATGAAGCAAGAGGATGTCGTCAGAAGCAGCCGTGGCACGTTTGGCCGCAGATGAAACACATGTGCTGAAGTCATGATTACATCATTCTATGGGAAACCAGCACGCAACATGCCCAACGTAAACCTCAGATATAACTTCACATATGTGATCCATTACAGTATAAAGACAAAGTCAGGGGACAAATTCAATGTGAAAGTTCATGTAATATCTATATAGTCACATTTAGAGCTGTGCCGTATATACAATGAAAAAAATTGTGTCAAATGGTGGAAAGAAATAATAAATAAATTATATAATGATATTATAGAGATTATATCATGAGACTATTAACATGATATAAAGGACTCATTATGCAATATATATGTCAGTTATTATGTCTCACACTAAATTATGATGATGCTGAAGTTTCTAGCTAGCAGGGAACATTCTCTGAACATTCGGTCAAGACTCTCTCAATGTTATGAACAAACATTATTCCAGTAGCGTTAATAGAGCATTTGTTCAATGTTATCTTTATGTTAAAATGTTAGCAAAAATTTTATTTATACATTGTTCATGGAATATTTTTCTTTTAAAACATTTTTGTTGGATGTCCCTCTAACATTTTTAAAAGTTGCTACTTGTTTCAGAATGTTCAGAGAACGTTCAAAAGTAACATTCCCATTTCCCATTAAAAAAACTGGATATTTTGAACGTTTAGAGAACATTTGGAAATAATGTTTTCATAACTTAATGGCAACTTCTTAAAACATTTTGTTAGTTGGAGTTCTCTCAAAGTTGAACAAACATTGCAGTAAAATTATGATCATTCAAAGTTTGGTCTTTAATAATGTTTTCAAAACATTAGCACAAAAACATTATTTATACATTTTTTAAAAAGGTTTTTAAAAAGAGGATCCTCTCCATCTCTTCAATTTCAGTTGTTACCATCAAGTTTTAGACAAAACTGGTGTAACCACCATTTTAGACAACCTCAGGCAACTAAAAATATGTATAATTTGTCATTTGTGTCAACTGCAGTTAGAATTCTAAATGTTGAGACATGAATATTAATACATATATATATGTACATACGGCAGTGGTTGAGCGACCCTATTTTTTCTTTTTAAATTGATGTGACCCAAATATACAACCATTTACATGCATCAAGTCAAGCATTTTTACAGTAAATCAGACTGTGTTCCAGAATGAAATCACTGAGGATGCTTTAGCCTTCATGCACATCTGTTTTGACATATTATATTTTGCAAACTTGAACAAAACTCTGGCGTTTTGAGTGGTGAGTGAAGTCTAATTGAAACACCTCTGATTGGTCATTGAGATCCCGAAATCAACAGATATGTCTGTGATTGGCTACAATGTTCAACGATGCAAACACACATTGTAAAGAGAAACCATTGATTCTCTCCAGAGTGCAAACACACACACAAAAAAAACAAAAACACAAAAAATACACATTGGAGTCTGTCATGAGGTGGCTGCCACTTATTTTCATTTAGTTGTTTGTGTTTATGTTTATTTTGCTATTAAAGTTATGTTTGATGGTTCCTGCTTCCTTCTTCCCTGAGTCTTGAGCTGTTACATAAATTTTCCTTAAAGGGTTAGTTCACCCAAAAATTTAAATTAGTCCATAAATTACTCACCCTCAAGTCAGCCTAGGTCTTCTTTCAGACGAATCCAGTCAGAGTTACATAAAAATTGTCTTTGATCTTTCAAGCTGTTTAATGGCAGTCAGCGGGTGTTGTAGTGCATCAGTCCAAAAGAAGTGAAATAAAATGCGCCCATCCATAAAAAAAAGTGTCTCACACAACTCCGGGGGGTGAACAAAGGCCTCCTGTAGTGAATCGATGCGTTTTTGTAAGAAATATTAAAAACGTAATAATCACTTTAATCTAGCTTGTGCCAACAGTTGTACACGGAAGCAGTTCCGGGCTGATGATGTAAGATGTCGGCGTTGCGCATGCGCCGGTGAATCTCATGAAAACCAACGTTTGTTAACAGGAGCAAAGGAAGCAAAATTTCCTTACTTTAGCAAAGAAAAACCAGTCTCCTCTTGGCTTATATCGAAATCCTCCGACATTCTTCTTTACAAATCCTCATTTTGTACTTCAAATTTGTGACTGTTGCTTTGTTTCGATTCACTACAGGAGGATTTGTTCACCCCTCAGAGCCGTGTGAGACACTTTTTATTAAGGATGGGCACTTTTTATTTAACTTGTTTTGAACTGATGCACTGCAACACCCGCTGAGTGCCATTAAACAGCTTGAAAGATCAAAGACAATTTTTTATATAACTCCGACTGGATTAGTCTGAAAGAAGAAAGTCATATACACTGCTCCTAATGTTTCAACCATGTTTGACCAAATCTTAGATTGTCTGATATCCTACATAGTAATCTTTGGGCTAATTTTCATTTTTGGGCGAACTAACCCTTTAAGTCATCCTGGTTGCCCATTTTTTAAGTCTCATGACCCACCCGAGGGTCGCCACTCAGGGTTTGAAAACCACTGAAATATGGGAATGTATATATGTGCGTGTATGCTAAAGTGAAATGTTGAGTCTATTTTTTGTCAGGATCCTGCCCTGACAGCCTTGTCTGTCTTGTCTTTATTCAATGTTTCTTTGTTTATCTTGTGCCTTAACACATGGTTGTGTCTTTGTTTTTGTTGGCCATGTGCTCCTCTTGTCCCGCCGCGTCAATTTCAATAACCACACCCCCTTGTTTAGTCCTCGTTCGTCCGATTGTGTTCAGCTGATCCTCGTGTGCTTGAACCCTTTATAGGGTGCTCATTTCCCTCTCGTCGTTGCTGGTTCGTTGTCTCCTATGTCGTCCGTGTACACTTTACCTTTGTCTATCTGCATTATCTTGTTTGCCATCTTCGTCTTCAGTGCCTCCGTTTGTCGTCAGTGTTCTCATTACCTCTGTCTACAGTACCTTCGGGTGTCTCCATTTCCTTTTGTCATCATTATCTTTGTAAGCATTTTCCTCCTTGTCTCCTCTTTGGTTGTGTGTGTGAATTCTCCGTGCTGTTGCCGTTAGTCTTGTTTGAGTGTGTTTGTCAGTCGACTTCGATTAGTCCAGTTTCCCTCTCATTGGCCCCAGTTTCCTTGTCTCTGTGTTTTGTCTATAGTCCTAGTGGTTTCATCCTTTTATTGTTAGTCCTGAAATTTTTTTTTAATTTTTTTTCCCCCCTTTTTATTTTGGTTATCCTTGTGTCGTGAGAAGTTCCAGTTATATTTCTAGTATTTGTTTTTTTATTTTTCTTTCAGTTTCAGGACGGTCGCTGTCTTGTTTCTATTTTTGGTTATAGTTCCTGACCCTTTTTCTCCCAAGTTTTTCAGAGGGTTATCCTTTTGTTTTGAGATTTCAGTTCTTATTTTTAGTACTTTGATTTTTTTTATTTTTATTTTTTTTTTTCAGTCTTTTTTTCCTACCCTCGTTATTTTGCCGTTCCCATTTTTGATCTGTGTCTTCTCTTGTCTCCCCTGTTGTCTGGTCATTGGGTGTGTCTGCCGAGTTTTTCCTGCCCTGCTACCTGTGTTCCCCCTGGTTGTGGATTCTCCTGACCTGGCAGACCTGTTTGGGGCTTCAAGAGTCACCACCCCCAGGGCCAAGCCTGTGGTGCCTTGAGCTGCTACCTTAGCCTCCCCTTGCCACTGAGTCTGGAGTTCCCCCCCCCTATCCGTGACCAGCCCGTTCTCTTGTTGTGTACCCTGCCTTGTTGTGTGACTGTCTCCCTGTTGTGTTCTAAGTCTGTCCATTCTGCAGTTGGGTCCTTCCTTGAAAACCTTGACAATTTTTATTTTTAGATTGTATTATTCTCATGTAAAGTTGCTTTTATTGTGTCAGTCTTGTTATTATGTGCTGTGAAACTAAAGACACATTTTCACTTTGGTCAATAATGGAACTAACTGACTAACTTAAATGTTACGGTTTCAGAACATTCAGAGAATATTCAATAGTAACGTTCCCATATTGTTTGCAAAATGATAAAATTAAATGTTCCCTTAATGCTTATATTTGGAAAAAACATTGGTCCCGCTTTATATTAAATGTCCTTAACTACAGAGGTGGACAGTAACTAAATACATTTACTTGAGTATTGTACTTAAGTACACTTTTTAAGTAGCTGTACTTTACTTCAGTATTATTTTTTTCTGGAAACTTATGACTTTAACTTCACTACATTTGAAAGCCAAATATTGTACTTTTCACGCCACTACATTTCTATGAAGATCCTCGAAGTAGAAAGTCGTTACTATGTAGCAGCTTTGAAAGTAAGTGGGTGATTTTTGTCTTTAAAACATTACTTTTTTTCAGACAGTTTATCAGTAATCACTCTTGTAGGGCTACATGAAGTGATTTCCCATCATTTTTTGAACACTGACCAGTTGCAAATGTGATATTTATTTACAATTCAATAATAAGAAGTTAATATTGTGGTAAATATTAGACACTATTGTCTGATTTTGCTAAATTGTGTAAGTGAAAATATTACCTATAAAGCCACAGAAGAACTGTTGTGCGTCTCCTAATAAAACACAATAGGTGTTGGACTTGAAGCAGCACTGCACAGACTGTTCTGTGTGTGACATCAAAGTACTGCAAGAACGATTAGAGAGCATTTTTAAAATGTTTGTTTTGATGTCAAATAAGTCTTGCTGTTTTGCTTTTTTGTTAAAGCAGTGTTGCTGTTGTAAAGTTATACAGTTACAGTTGTGTTGCTGGGTTTTACAGCAGGTTTGATTTTCTTTCTTCCTTATCACTCTGTATTTACAGGATTTCACTGTCCACTCTGTTCAAATGTGGATGAATGGCTACACATAGATGTGTGCACACACTATCAGAGCTGTGTGAGATCACTACCATCCTGCTTTTGTGGGGGTGGGTAGGGGTGTTCATTTATTATTATTTTTTGTTTGTTTTGTTTTTTCCCCTCAGGTTTTTAACATTCTAAAAGCTCTTTATTCCAAAGATACTACAAGCTAGTCAGTGTATTCAGTATTGTAAGTTATTTCAGAGGTATTGCAAGTATTACATACAACAACAATAAAACAGTGCATTGACATAAAAAAGGCAATTTACTTTTGGTACTTAAATACTTTTAAAAGCAAGTACTTCTGTACTTTTACTTAAAGGCACAATATGTAAGATTTTTTTTATTAAAGTATCAAAAAACCACTATAACAGTTATATACGTTATATATTTTGCTGAGTTGTGTATTTACATTATCCCCAATTTTTCGAAGAATGTTGAAATCCAGAGAAATAAGCAATTTTAACTAGTGACACGGAGCGTGTCTATAGTGTCATTGTGTCGCCTGCCAATGACGTCATAACCCCTCGATTGTTGCTCATTGTTTTGTGGAAAACATGGAAACACCAAAGACGCTTTAATATGTTGTGCGTTTTATTAGACCGGTGACGACCGCACAGAATAGCATTATAACAGAACGTTCAAATGTATCTAGTATGATAAAACAGCGCTGCTTTTTTCCCCCCACAACCGGAAGGAGCGGAAGTGGTCGACTGTGGCATAATAAAAGCTCCGCTGCTTTCGAACCGTGTGTCACGCTCGTTCAGCGGCCTCGTTTCGCTTCGACAGCTTTCAGCATCACCCTGCTTCATTCTACTACGTTAACAAATCATTAGCTCATCCATGAACATGATTTCTGCCCGAGTCCCGTCGGATTGCATCGGCTGTGGGGATGAAGACAACTCCCATGATTCCACACTCAGTCACGGCGTCATCAAACTACGCCTTTGCCTCTTTGTTTATTTTGAATACGCGCCCTCCAGCAGCGAAAATTACATATTGTGCCTTTAAGTAAAAATCTGTCTTTACAACTTTCAGTTGTAATGGAGTAATATTTGACCAGCAGTATCTGTACTTTCACTCAAGTAATAGAGTTGTCTACTTTGTCCACCTCTGCTTAACTACTATGTACTTACATTTAAATTAATCATTTGATTCAATGTAGTTATTTTGTACATACATGTTTGTACATATTCTTGTAATTACATCTGTAATTAATTTATGTTGTTATGTCTATAATTACACTGTTGACCCTACCTCTACCCCTTAAACCTAACTATACCACCAAAAACCTCTCATTACGTTATTATTATTTGGTGCATAGTATTTAAAGACACCTAACATAAAGTGGGACCAAAACATTTTTAAAAGACTTAAAAAAAGGACGTTTTGAATGTTCAGCGAACATTCAGAAGTAACGTTTTCATAACTTAATTGTAACATTAGCAAAACGATCTTAAAACATATTTTGTTAGCTGGGTTCTCACCCTTCAGTAAGCAATGAGTATGCTCTTCATGGAGCTTCACTTGAAGAAAAGACAAGAAAAACAAGAAAACTGTTAAAGCAAACGAGAAACATCTGCAATTTGTCACGCTGCTTGATTCTACTGCACGTAAGTAACACTAATAAACCGCAATATTGGCTAACCAGGATAGTTATTAGCTTTGACTTCCTCTGTGTTACTAAATGTATTTATTTTACAAATCTACAGTCTGTGAATGATTTGGAAAAACCCTAATTTTTGTGACTACTGCTGGAAAAATATCATCATGCAACTGTTTCCCTCAAATGAGGAGAAATAACAAGTCAGTAGTTAACATGAAACAGCATCCGCAAACCATGATGTGACATATAGGAGTCAAATAGAAAAGTCAATGTAGTACAGTGCTCAGTTTTCTCATGGTGGATTGGTTTGATAAAGGTTTTGAAAGGTTTTGAAGACAAACATTAATTCCTTTACAACAGCATTCACTAATGAATACACAATACATAAGTTTTTTAAATTTTAATATTTTATTTTGATATTATTTAAATAAACCTTTTTTTATAGTTAACTATAATAAATAATAACCCTACCAGGAACATGAATTAAACGTTGTATTAATAGTTAATAGTTTTAGTATCATTGGGATACTGTTATAGTTGTATTTAATACTTTTAATTATTTTTATATTTTTCATGTTCAGTTTAATGTTTAATTTTAAAGTTTTAGTAATGTTGTTGTGTTTTTGTGATTTTTATAATTTATTGTTATTATTATTATTATTATTTTCTTCTGTTCCAACTTAAGTTATTGTTGTTCATTAAATTAAACTATATTTTATTTATTTAAAGTAACTTTTTATGGTTTTAGTTTTAGTTAACTATAATAACCTTTGCAAGAACAAGAATTAGGAGAGTGATTCAGTTTCATTAGACTTCATGTTGACTTTAAGGGCCTTCCATGTAGGAAGGGGTCTCTATTATTGAAAGCTGTATTGTAACTGCAGCCGTACTAAAACACAAGCATCCACACAGAAACATAAAACCATAAGAATTCAAACTTCCCCTTCATATTACGACATGCTGTACACCAGAGAGACAGAAACGCTAAGATGTTTTCCACTCGCGGCTCTTCTGCATGTTCTGTTCTGCTGAAGGAAGCATTTAAGACGGACAAACTGAGCAACAGCTATGATTCAGCGTCTATGGAATCATATGTTTACACTTTTGCATTCAAGGTTCATGCATTCCCTTGCAGATTTCAGTCAAAGAACATAAGAAATCATAAAAAAAAATTAGCACTTAAAAATTTAATATTTGCAAGTACTTCATTTTTGGGAGTGCAAAATCCAGATACTGTACATATAATCAGTTACTGTTGTAGTTTTTAAAGACTAAAACCCACTTGAAATGTACAGCTTATCATAAATTAGTATAAACTTTCAAACCTTCATGCAACACACCCTGAGTTTTGATTTACTCATGCCATAAACTCTATGTCGATGTGTTTGCTTGTATTTATCTGCTGGTATTTCTCAACATTGAGCTGTGCTCTGATTTTACCTTCAGATCCCGTTCTTGTAAAAGTATTGTGCTAAAGGTAAGAGATATGCAGAAATAAAAGTACTAAACTGTAAAGTTTTCTGTCACCACTTGCTTTAAAATGACCAGTGCTTGTGTTCATGATGTGCCAATATAGCAAAAAAAAAAAAAGATTATATTTAAAAATTTAATATACAAAAATATATTTGCTCAAATTTAATTTAATTTTATAATATAAATATATTTTCTATTAATATATTTTTGGTATGTTGTATATATATATATATATGCTTGACGTGTTTCATGTAATCGGTGCAACTTTAACCAGTGTTTAATTACCCCTTTTTGAGGAAATAAGGATATTAAAATGTGTAATATGTGAAGTTTAATCTTGAACGAATGGAAAAGAGAAATGCAGAAGGTTGAAATGAAGTAAACCTTAACAGTATGTACAATATTGGCATTTAAGAGAGACTTTATATTTATATATATATTTAAAAAAAAATAAATCTTACCCTTCAAATATTTTAATCCAAGAAAATGAACAATGTTACAATATATAATATTAAATAATATTCTCTCTCTCGCTCTCTCTCTCTCCCTCTCTAAAACATTTTGCCAATATTTGAGCATTTAAGAGATTATGAGCTCATTATGTGAAAAACTGTCAAATGATTTTCTGTAATAGTTTTTACAAGGTGACAGTAAGTCAACACCTTATCACAGTAAAATACTACTGACGTCTTTCACAGAAGAACCTGCACTATGAAATGCATTTTGAAAAGTTCAAACTTGGCAAAAATGAGAAATCATTCATGTCTGGAGCACAAAAGCTCACAGTACTAGTGATGAATGGCTTCAGTAACACCACAACGTTTTGACCTCATTTGCCATTTTGACTTCCAATCGTTGAACTTGTGATGTTACAGTAGCAGAGATGATGGGATAGTGAGTCTGAGCCATTTCTGTAATTATCTTCATAAACATCAGACATTTGTGTGTCTCCTTGATTGTACTATAACTTTCCATTGCTAAAAGTTCACCCCATGTGAATGAAGTAATATAGACACTCTTAGAATACAGAATGAAAGGCGTTTATTTATTTTTGGTAAGTAATAAATATTATATTTTACATTCATAGTCTTAGACCACATAACTATGGTGACTCTATGAGAGCTTATTATGATAAATTCACCATGTGTCCATGTTGCAGAGGAAATCAGTGGTTCTCTCGCTTTACTTGAGTGGTTTTTGGGCTTGTGTTTTCCTGGATCTGCTCTCAATGCACCAGGAACGCAATGACAAAGTGCTACATTTGGAATTCATTTTTCCCTCCACCCATATATTACATAAGATTAAAAAAAGTTCACAGGACATACACTGGGGTTCAAGTCTGAGACCATTTAAACCTGGAAATAGACAGATTCTGAAAAACATTCCTGCCCTATTAAAGTGACTAATCAAATGCAAGTAAATGATCATGTGACTCTCAGATGTTCTTCTTCCAGTGAAGCTGAAGATTCAGATCATGCTGAATCAGGTTTTGTTCATGTCAGGGTTATAATTGCTAACTAAAACTAACCCCCCCCCCCCCCCC
>NW_015505774.1:287159-312196 GCF_001515645.1 Sinocyclocheilus grahami | reverse complement strand
CTAGTTGCCAAGGTAACATTTCTCTTTTCTCTTTAGTTTAAGTTAAAGCACTAACATAATTTAAATTAAATAAACAAAAACGTAATAAAAACTATGTAGAAATATTTATAAAGAACAAAGACTAATAAAAATGACAAAACACACACAAAATTACTAAAGTTTTATCTAAAATGAAAATGAAAATATAAATATATATGAAATTAATAATGAAAAACATAATGAAAATCTAAAACTATAAAAATAAAATCTCATTCAAAATACTAACACAAACTATAATAGTATATAATTTGATTATATTTTTCCAAATGACAGATTAATTGGATAGATTTGACACACAACATTTGGCATCAACAACAAAAGTCACTTATATGGTTAGTAATTCATTTTTTTGTCTTTTGCATTGTTTCATGTGGAAGCTGGTTTCTGCCAAGGGATTAAAAACAAAAGTAACTGCAACTTTTTCACAATTCTCAGTTTATATACTTTATATCTCTCAATTCTGGATTTCCCCCCTCAGAATTCTACGAGAAAAATGTTGCTCTTACCTTTTTAATTGTCCATTCTGTGGTGGAAAACAAACAAACAAACAAACAAATAAATAAAACAAAAATTTAAGATGAAAAATTTGAATTTTGAGATAAAAGTCAGAATTCTGACTTTACAGCTGAAATTCTTTAAACCTTAATTTGTTTTTCTCATAATTGTGAAGGAAAAAAGTTGGAATAGTGAGATATAAACTCACAATTGCAAGAAAAAAAGAATTGTGAGATAAAAAGAAGTTGCAATTATCTTTTATATTTTTATTAATGTTGGAAACAAAACAAAAAACAAAACAAACAACTGTGAGGTAAAAACTCACAGTTACCTTTTTATCCTGTGGCAGAAAATAGCTTCCATAGTTCCTTGCCCTTCACAATCCTATAAAAAGGATTTTTCTAATAAAAATGTATATACTGTACATATATATATATATATATATATATATATATATATATAAAAGAACAATAAGTGCAATAAACAATTTTGGTACTCCACTTGATTTGAGTTGTGAAGCAAACCTATCTTAGATTTGCATTAACTAAAGGACATGAATGAAATTCTCAAGCGTTTGGATGATTTGTGTACTTGTGTTGTTGCTTTAACGTGAACTTTAACGTGAACTTGAAATCATCAGCATGGCCTGTACATCTGCACAGTTATGATCGTTTATGAGTACCAGTTCATGTGACCCATGGGCCTGCACTGCCCCGTCTGTCCCAGAATGACCAGATGGTTTGTTCTCCATCCACATTCAAAATGTATTATGACTTCAGTAACATTCAGCGTATCCCAACAGCAATTACATCAGCCACACAGAACGCTCACACCTCGCCAGATGATGCATCACTGCAGCTAGTTCGGTCCAGTGCACAAACACAGATCTGAAAAACTACAAACACTATTATGAGGTGTTTGGGGAGATTTTAACACCATACACTAAGCCATTCAACCAGCACACAATTACAAACGCATTTACAGTATAATGTGACTTAATAAGTGTCATCAGACATTATGCTGATCCCTTGAACCGCCTTTGTGCACTTGAGCAGTAAAATCTGATATTTTAAAGCTTAATACTAGGTGAAATGTATAATTTATAATTCCTTCACCTTTTGTTACATGTATGCTTTGTTTTCTCTTTCACTCCGTTGGGACCTAGTTTTCCTGAGTTGCCTATTATGTCATTCAGTTCACCTGTTGTCTGTTAATCATCTCATTAGTTCCCTTTGTTTGGTTCATGCTTATAAGTCCTCAGTTCTCCTTTAGTCTTTGTCCATTCTTCATCTATTTTAAGTTGGTTTATGTGCCTGTTCTCCTGGATTTATCTGATTAAAAGACTTCTCGTTCATCTCCTTCATCCTCGTGCAGTTTGTATCACCAACGCGTGATGGACCGACTACAGTTTTTTTTTTGCTGTTTTGTTCACTTGTTTTCCCCACTCCACTGTCACCATGGACATTCCTGCTGTGGCCCTGCTATGCCTGGAGCAGGGTGACCGTCCGTTGGAAGACCACGCACAGGAATTTTTACATCTCGCATGCCTGACTCATTACCCTGATCGCTCGCTCTGTGTTTTTTACCAAGCCAGCCTGAGCGAGCGGTCGAAGGCACGCGTTCCAGCGGACGGTCCCAGGAACAATTTCGCCGCTTTTGTGGAGATGGTGCTGGAGAAAAATTTACTGTTTTTCTCCGTTTGCCCCAACGATGAGGACATCTCCAGCCCCACTCTCAAACCAGAGACCAGCCAGCTGTCATCCCAATGCACGCAGATGGAGAGCCTGAGCCTGCCGCGACACATGAGCCAGCGCAGAAACCCGCGACTGAGCAGATCATCGCCCCGGAGCCTGAGCTTCGAGAGTCGTCTGACCATGGGCATGAGCCGGCAACACCGCACGTGCCTAAGGGAATGCTCGTGGAGATCAAGGGCTTGGAGGGAAGCCCCACCCACACTCCCACCGCTGAGGGTGAGCTGCTACTGGTCACTGGACATTATATATATATATATATAAGACGACCCTGATTATAAGACGACCTCCCTTTTTCCAGATGTACCTTTTGGAAAAAGGCTTTTTAAAAAACAAATCTTGTCTTTTCTTAGTAAAACACATTTTGTCTTTAAAATCTTATTAACAGTAGAAGTTAAATCTTACTGTAGTCTTAAAATCTGGGTACTGTCTTACGTTTTAAAATCACAAAGGGAGTTTAGTCCCATCAGGCTAACGTGACAGTCACGACTCATGCAGCTGTAAGGTTTTCTTCTTCTTTTGTTTTTACTCGCGATCTTTACAACATGCATTGCATTACATTACGTATTTCATGGCACACTCATTTTATGCGTATTTGGCGCCACCTATTGTTGTGGGTGTATTATTGACATGTCAAAGTCTAGACCCTGAATATAAGACGACCGCGTTTTTTCAGATGTATTTCCTAGAAAAAAACATTGTCTTATATTCGGGTCAATACGGTATTGGATGTTTTACAAGAGAACTTAATAGACTGGTTTGGGGAGGTAATACCCAGTGCTCCTGAGTCTGCTATGTCTCCTGTGTCTCCGCTGGTTCCACGCAGCTCCTGTTCTTCTGTGTTCCCTCTCCTGCCTCCTCTCCTAAAACCAGCCCTATCTCCGCTGGTGCCTGTCAGTCCCTCAGCTCACTCTCAATCAGTGCCATCTGGGCGCTCTGATCCACCTCGGGACTTCAAGTCTCCAGCTCCACCTAAGTGTGAGGATCCCCTGTCTCCTCCTCCAGTCTCTGAGTCCTGGACTCCACCTCGGTCCTTCGACCCATCGGCTCCACCTTGGCTCCTAACTCCCTCGTCTCCACCATGGCCCATTATCCCACTGGCTCCACCGGGCTCCCTCGTCCCTTCGGCTCCGCCTTGGTCAGTCATCGACCATCCGCCGCCTCGGGATTCCACTCCTCTGGCTTCGCCTCATCACTCCGTCCCTCCGTCTCTGTCAGGCTCCTCCTTCCCTTCGGCTCCGCCTTCGTTCTCAGTCTCTCCAGCTCCGCCGCCGTCTTCCGGATCCTCAGTGTCACCCTGGCTCTTTGCCTGCTCGGCTCCACCTGGGTCTCCACCTCCAGTGGCTCCGTCTCCATCGTTCGTCCCCAGGGTGTCGTCAAGGCCTTCTCCACCATGGCTCCTCCCTCCTTCGACTCCACCCTGGGGCTTCATCCTGGCTGGTCTCTGGACCAACATCTGGCTTCTCCTGCTCATGGCTTCCCTTTGGCTCCTCCCACCCTCCACTCCCTCTTGAACTCTTTTGGACTATTTTTGTTTCTGCCTCTTTCCTGCTCCATGCCCTCCTCTATAGCCCCCACACTCCCTCCTCAGTTTGAACTCTTTACGGCGCAGGGACGTGCCTTCCCGTGAGGGGGCGAATAGTTACATGTATGCCTTGTTTTCTATTATCCAACTTAACACAATACATTAGCTCCATAACATTACTGGAAGAACATTTGTTCATAACTTTGAGAGAACCTTGCCAAAACTTTCTGAGAATATTCCCTGTCAGCTGGGATATTGTGTTAATATGTTAATTTTCTTTTTTGTTGATCTTTTCCCATGGCTGTTGGGAATTGTTGATTGTAATTCTATTACACTGTAATTTTATCTGCTGGTTTATAAATAAATAAAAGGAGAACATCCCATAGGAATTAATTAAGATTTCAAGAATAGCATGATTTTCTGTAAAATGTGCTTATAAAGCTGTAATATTCATTGGATATTATTCTTACTGTTTTGTTATCTACTGTTTATGAATAATAATCTGTATCCTACATCCTCTGCATCACCTCAAATTTTTGATCAATTAGTAGGCATCAGTGAAGACATGTAGATGGTCAAGTGTCGCTGTTCTTCTGTGTGACATCAGTAAGTTGAAAGTTCAGAAAGAGTCATTTTTGCAGATGATTGTTGATTAAGAGTTGTCTCCTGAAACATACAATATCATTTTATTGAACAAGTATCAATTTTGACAGTTTTCTGGTTTGATTGAGATGAAAGTAAAATAGGTTAATAACAATAACTTTCCATTAAGTTAGGACAAATGACAGTAATCAAAGCATTGCAGAGGAAATTTGTTAATGTGAAAGAACTATAAGGGTGTGGATGAATTCCACTCTAGCTGTTATTTTAAATCTGCCAGTTGTGTCACTAGTGAAGTGTAAGTGTGATCTAATCTGTCAAGCAAATCAAAGAGAGAGTCACACTGAATAGAGCTGTCAAAGACTGGAAATCTATACATGTCACAGACAAACACATATGGCAGATAAACATGGAAGATAAACATAATCCTCAACTAAGAGTTAAACTTCAGTTTGTGCTCCAGACATGAATTATTTCTCAAAGAGAGCTGTGTACAAAAACAACTCCTTAAATTATGTGTTTTAACGTTGCTATACAACAAACACTTTATCATACATGTACAGTACATATACCCTGTCATTCATATGTCTCTCTCTTGCTGTTTCTCAAAGAAATGTTTGCCATTGTGCGGTGTGATTTCTTACCCAGCTGTAATCATCATTATACCACTTGTTTTCATGTGTTTAGTCTTTAAATGACAGGTTATCACTGACTGAGGTGCAGCGTTAGCATGATAGCAAACCTAAACATGCATCTGTGCATGCAAAAACTGCTCTTTGCTGAGTCCTGTCTTTCTTTGTTTGTAGCTTTAGGCTGTTTTGGATCAAGCACATTTGCTTAGCGAGATAATATTTTGCATCGACATTTACAAGTTGAGGTCATTTTGAGGTAATCACATCCCATTGCCAAGATATCATCACATCTTGACTTTTAATATTGTTTTCTTTTGCGCCAAGCCAAGTATAGAATGTTGAGGCAATATTTGTGTCAAATTAATAATTTTTACAACATAAATGGTGTCCCTTAACAACAATACAAAACACTATTACTGAGGTCCATTTTTTGTTTATAGAAACACAAAGGAAAATAGCTTGTACTGTACCTCAATTGAGGTGCATTTACTAAAATAGTTAATCAATATTTCTTTCTGCGGCATTAAATAATTTCACACCTTAGCAACTGCATACCTACAAAACAGTCAAATTACATAGCAACTGGATAGCAATGCCCAGGCAACAAGCAGGAACGAACACACAGCCATGTGCTAAAAACCACTGATATCATCAGCAACCACACAGCAACAGTCCAGCATCCGCATAGCAACTGCATAGCAATGTAAACAATTTGCATTAGAAATTGGGTAGAAACACCCTAGCAACCACTCTCAACAGCCTAGCAACCTAGCAATGCCCTGGAAACACTCCATTATACTCTAACAAATGGATAGCAATGTTCTAAAAACAACTACATTCTTCTTCGCAGCACCCTGGCAATCACATAGGAATGTACTGTAAGAAAACAACTCACATCACCTTAAAACTGAGTAAAAATGCACTGCAACTACTCTCAACAACCTAGTAATGGGCTAAAAACCCTCATATCACCTTTGAGACTTAACAACACCCTGGAAACACCCCATAATACTCTAGCATTTCAATAGCAATGTGCTAAAAACAACTGATATAATATTAGCAACCGCATAGCAACAACCTGGCAACCACATAGCAATGTATTTAAAAACAAAACAAAATAAAACAAAGCAAAGCAAAGCAAAACAAAACTCACATCATCTTATAAACTGGGCAGAAACGTCCTAGCAACCACTCTCAACAGCCTAGTTACATTCTAAAAACCTTAACATCAACTTAGAGACTTAGCAATACCCTGGAAACAACTCATAATACTCTAGCAACTGCATAGCAATGTGGTAAAACTCATAGATAAGTATAACTATATCTGTGAGCCGATATACATAAGCCATATATATACTGTATATATATATATATAAAACACAAACCAACACATTCTTACCTGTGAAAGTTTATTCAGTCTCTTCAAGAATTTAAAATTAGTAATTTTTATAACCAGATGCTGCACAATGTTGTTGCATCTTGAAACTCATTGATTTTTATTGTGAGTGACGACATATAGACCGTTCCAAGATGGCGGACTCTTCAATGTGTCGGGAGCGGTCGAATGTGGAATCTACCTATACATGTCTATGGTACAAATACTCAGACTGCCTTAGCAACTGGATAGGTCCACCTAGAAACCATGTTGAGTATCTTAGCAACTGCATAGCAACACCCTGGCAACTGCATAGCAATGTATTTAAAAACAAAACAAAACTCACATCACCTTATAAACTGGATAGAAACGTCCTGGCAACCACTCTCAACAGCCTAGTTGCATTCTAAAAAAACAAACAAACAAACAAACAAAAAAACTTCACATTGCCTTTCATACTTGGTAGAAATTCAATTCAATTCAATAATTCAAATCAATTCATGTTAATTTTTATAGCGCTTTTCATGATACAAATTGTTGCAAAGCAGCTTCACAGAAAATTAAAGTTTCTACATTACATAGCTTATTAGCACGGTGGCTGAGAGAGCTCAACGCGCTGCAACTTCAGAAAGCACATGCAAATAGAAAAGCACCAGCAAATTAAGAAAACATTGATTGCTGATCAGTTTGACAGCACATGTGCTGCAAATACTCGCAACTCAATCAAATACAAAAACACGATGCAAATGCTCACAACACAACCAAATACAGAAACGCAAGTACAGACCACAACAGGAGGACACAATGCCAAAATTACCCAAACAAAACGAAAATTAACCATGTTTTTTTTTTGTATTGATTACCATTTGTATAACCACAGTTGTACAAATACCATGGTTAAACTATGGTTAGTGGACCATGGTTAATTTGTGGTTAACATGGTTTAACTATAGTAACCATTTTTTTTTTTTTTACATAATAAATGTATTTATTAATTAATTGACTTTAATAGTAAAACCATATGGTTCATTTTTGTAAGGGAAGTTGTAAAGTAAGTTAGCCAGCTTACATGCTTTCACAGTTACAGTAATTGTGTATTTCGTCAGCTTATTTAAGCTAATAATTTCAACAAAAAAAAAGAAGAAGAAGCAAAGGAATCGTATTATCAGGATGTTAAAATAAACACAAATCTCACCTTTCAGAGCAAACATTGATATATATGTCCCAGCCATGTTCGCCACTTTGCAGTTCCCTTAAACATTTCCGATGTGGTCTGTGACTATTTGCAGCGCTTTTCTTTATTTGTTTGTGTTGTGAGCATTATCAGCGCGTTTCTGTTTTTGCAGTGCGTTTCTTTATTTGTTCGTGTTGTGTGTATTTGCAGCACGTTACTTACGTTACTTTGTTTGTGTTGTGTGTATTTGAAGCACATTTCTGTTTTTGCAGCGCATTTCTTTATTTGTTTGTGTTGTGAGTATTTGCAGTGCGTTTATTTATTTAGTTGTGTTGTGAGAATTTACAGCACGTGTGTTGTCAAATTGATGAAGATGTTTTCTTAATGTTTTCTATTTGCATGTGTTTTTTCATTTGCAGAGCGTTGAGCTCTCTCGGCCACCATATATCAGTAGGCGCGTTTCCATTACCCTTCAAATTGCACAAATTGAAATTGCGAATTAAAAATACGCCTAATGGAAACGCGTCAAATTCGCAAAAACGGCCATATATCGCAAAAAAGTTTTTACGCTCGCATGAGGTGGTTTTTTCAGGCAATGCGAAAAAGGATTAATTTGCAAAACTGCAATGGAAACGGCTTTTTCGCATTTACAGGTCACATGGCGTATGTAAAAAGTCATATGATCATTCTTCAGTGTACTATAACCTCCAAGAAACACTTCATAAGTGGCCGCGCTCCAGTATAAGGGGCTTTCCCTACTATTAATACTTAGACAATTTACACTGCACACGTCTGCGGTGCAGTGTGGCTCTGATACGGCCACTGAAGCTGATTACGGCCACTCAATGCTTGTGTTTATGTTTTTATACAGGCTATGGTTTATTCCAGCCGCGCCACGCACGTTTCTGAAGCGGCTCTCTTTGCTGCTTCTGTAAAGATACATGCATAAGCCTCCTTTGAATAAATATAGCCAAAATCCGTCAAAATCCCACCAAAATCCGTTGCCATGACTTATCGCGAGAGGCAAAAGGTTACGTTTTAGTCGCATAACATTGGTTAATGGAAACGCCGTCATTTCGCAATACTTTTTTATCGACATTCAGAAATATCACCAAAGTTTTGTGCAAATCTGTAATGGAAACGCGCCTAGTGGTGACTGTGTCAAGGAAAGCGCGGTCAACCACACTCAGTAGCCTAGGAATGTGCTAAAAACACTGGTATGACCTTAGTAACTTAGCAACGCCCTGGAAACACCCCATAATACTCTAGGAACTGCATAGAAATGTGTTAAAATCCACTGACATCATCTTAGTTACTACATAGCAACACCTTGTAACTGCTTAATACTGTACTTAAAACAACAACAACAGTTCACATCATCTTAGAAACTGGGAAGAAACTTAGGAAACAGTTTCTAAGATGATGTGAACTGTTGTTTTAAGTTAGCCCACTAACTTAGCAACACCCTAGAAACACCCCATAATACTCCAGCGACTGCATGGCAATGTGCTAAAAACACTCAGCTTGCCTTAGCAACTGGACAGAAATGCTAAAGCAAACGCCTAGAGCATCTTAGCAACTGCATGGCAACACCTTGGGGACACGTGTTGCTCAATGAAAACAGCCAAAATACCCTAGCTACTGCATAGCAAAGTATCAAGCAACAATCATATACTACATTATGTGATCTTCTGTCAGAACCTGTCTGAAGTCAAAGGTCAGGTACATTATGATGCTCAGCATGAGCTCCGGATCCAAATGCAGCGGCTGTCGTGCAGCTGAGGAGCTCAGAAAGTGTTTTGTTTAAAATGAAAAAGAAAAGAAAAAAACGCAAGAACTTTTTCTCTTTTTCTCCAGCATGTGGAGACAAGTGATTCTCGTCTGTGCCAGATTCAGTCTGTCTCTTGGCCAGGGTCGCTATCTATCAAAGCGTCTGACCTCTATTTTGGAAATCAACAGGCAAGAACTCGAGCGTCATTACTCTCAATGAGGCCATTGTGTGTGAAATATGCTGTTTTTACTGAGTGATATGGATGATTCACACACAGAAGATGTAAAGGGAGGGTATATATCTGCAGGGAAAGTACCTTCTGTTTGTTTTGGGAATGAAATCATGATAAAGTTATGAAGAGATTCCACATTTATCATTCTGATCCCATCATGAAACACTTTCTGCATGTTTTTTCCTTTGTATTTGTAAAAAAGTAACTGAAAAGTTTAAGATTAGACCATTCAAAACATTTAAACTTATATGAACCTAATTATTATTATTATTTTTTTAAAGATTAAGTTACCAGTGCACTTGCATTTGCATTGGGCACAATGACTCACACTGCAAATGCAGTTTATCATGTGACTGTTGCCATTTTACCGGCTCTTTCTAGGACAATGAAGCTTTTTGCTAATGCTTTGATGTTGCAACACAAATAATCTCCAGGATAACACATGATTCAAAAACCCAAGAATGTTCTTTGCTTCTCTTTACCTGACAGTAAAGTTCAAATCTGTTGGGCAAGTTTCTTAATTTTATGCTACAGTATACAAACACATCAAAGCTTCATAACCTCCTACTGTCTGAAATACAAATAAACAAACCTTAATGTGTGAGATAATGGGACGTTCTGCATTAGAAGTCACACTTCCACACCCATGAGAGCCACAGTGTGTTGTCACTGGACGTGAAGTGGGCTAGTGGGACAAACAAATGAAACAGACAACAAATGCAATCTGAAAATGTAAAGTGTTGACAAGCAATCTGTGCCCCAAAAGTGGAATGCAACAAAGTGCAATGATTTAAAAAAAAAAATATATATTTTCTGAACTAAAATATGGGTGTTGCTTGGCTGTACAATATCAACCACAAGAATGGTAACGTTTTGGTGTTGCAGTGCAGTCGATAGGGTATTTTGTACTAGAACAGCATGATTAATTGAAATAAAATGGAAATTGTAATATGACATTTATTGAATAGCAAAGGCTGATATTTAATTAAATCAATACATGTGCTGTGTTTTGGTGTAAAGCATGGCACTGTGTTCATTTAAATGTGTCAAAACGTGTTGTTGAAAAAAAAAAACTTTAAGGGCTTATGGCGGTTTCCTCTAAAATAAAAGCTTGATACTTTAGCGTTTGAACGTAATGTAATTTTACGGTTGTACTGTAAATTCAAATTTTATTATTGCCATATTGACCCGAATATAAGACCATGTTTTTTTCTTGGAAATATATCAGAAAAAACGCGGTCATCTTATATTCAGGGTCTAGACTTTGACATGTCAATAATACACCCACAACAATAGGTGGCGCCAAATACGCATAAAACAAGTGTGCCATGAAATACGTAATGTAATGCGTGTTGTAAAGATCGCGAGTAAAAACAAAAGAAAAAGAAAACCTTACAGCTGCATGAGTCGTGACTGTCACGTTAGCCTGATGGAACCAAACTCCCTTTGTGATTTTAAAACGTAAGACAGTACCCAGATTTGAAGACTACAGTAAGATTTAACTTCTGCTGTTAATAAGATTTTGGTAGGCTACTATTTGATGGATAGCCTAAATGTCCTAATTCAGATGGGCTACCTGTTTTTTTTTTTGTTTGGTTTTTAAGTGTATATATTTTTTATGTGATTGTTGGTACATTTTACCAGTTTTTACCATACTTTCAAAACAAAAATTAAAATAGGAAAAATATGCAATATGAAAATAATTGAAGACAAAATGTGTTTTACTGATAAAAAACGCTTTTAAAAAGCATTTTTCCAAAAGGTACATCTGGAAAAAGGGGGGTCGTCTTATAATCAGGGTCGTCTTATATTCGGGCCAATACGGTATATTATTTTTCTTAAATACCTATTACTTTACAGTGAACTATTACTGTAGTAATATTATTTTTTTTAAACTTTGTTAAATGATAATTTAGTAAGAATAATAGAAATAGTAATAGTAATATTTCTTATTTTAGTAATATAACAATAGTAATAATATATTTAAATTTAGTAATAATAAAAACAATTGATAATAAATAATTAATGATAACTATATTTTACATAATAATAAAAATAACAATAATAATAATAATAATAATAATAATACTGTAAAATAAAGTTATCATGAGTATTATTAGAATTGTTCTTTTTATTATTACTGAGTTAAAATTGATTATTATTGTTATTATTGTTGTTGTTATATAATTACACAATTTCAGTAGCCCCTCACTGCGGAACACATGATCCAGGGGCGTGGTTGGATCCACATCTACGGGTGGAGATTGGTAAGCTTAGGGGTGGAGATGGGTGCAACTTAGCAACTGCATGGCAACACCTTGTTGTCTTCCTGTCTTAGATGAAAAGAGTCCACCCTTAAGTCTCTGACTGTGAGTGCGCATGATTTAATTCCTTGTCATACTTGTAATCTTTGTGCACTTAAGCTCTACAGAATTCCTATAATAACTGTATTCGGTTTTGGTCTCAGACCAAATGCATATGAACACAAAATGAATGTCTCATCCAGACAGTTTCCCATGCTTGAGTTATTCGGGCAGACTCCTAAAAGCCTCTGCAGGCAGCTGGGCTGGAGCATGAGGTAGAGGCGCGGCTGGAGGGGGTGAAGGCCAATTAGTCTTATATCTGCTTCACTTCAACAGTTTTTCCAGGAAAGCCCCGTGGCCTACAGAGAGAGCCTCCTACATGTACTCTGTCCCGTCTGAAACAATTACACACAGGGGTCTTTCAGCAGGGTCAGTCGAGACTATAACTCATGGACTGGAACACTACTGCACATCTCTCTACAGAAACTCTGGCCGTTAAACTAGCACATAAACAGCACAATAGTGCCGGTGCTTATATCTGAGAGCTTATAGTAGGATATGTGTTGCTTTATTTATTTATTATTTATTTATTTAGTCATTTATCAGACGCTTTTATAAGTGTCTAAAAACTAAACTAAAAACAGATCCAAAACTAAAAGCTATAACTTTATAAATACTACCTATACACATTTAAAAAATAAAGAGATTCAATAAAAATGACAAATGCATACAACAAAATTTCAAAGCTTAACATTTAAATGAAAAACAAAAAATAAAGCTAAAACAAATCAAAATATTAAAGAACAAAAGGTATAAGAGTATAATAATGATTCTAACATAACACTAAGCCAAACACCAAAAACAACAACTACATATGTGTATGTACAACCACACACACACATACATATATATGTATGTATACATACATATATATATATAAATTAAATATATATATTTCATTTCCATTTAGTTTGTTGAAGTATTAAAATAACTTAAATTAAATACAACTAAAAACTTAATAAAAGACCTATACAGACATAATAAATTTATGGGGGGGGTTAATAAAAAAATTAAAAAAACTTTCTCAGACATCTTTCTCGGAAAACTTTAAATTCACACTCTTTAAAGAAAGAGAAAGCTTCTCTTTTTGAGAGAAGCAGTCTTTATCAGCGGAAGTTAAAAGCAGCTTGGTATAAAAAAGCTTAGTTTACCGCGGCAGCCGTCGCGTGAAGGCCTCCTCGTGTGAAGACCGAAGAGTGTAAAGACCATCGATTCTACCGTGCAGGGACACCGGCAAAGGATAAGTATCGCTTTTTATTTCTCCTCTTTCCTATTACTTGTTTTGCTTCTGTTTCAGTTTTTATATCCATTTCTTACTATGTGTAAGTAAGTTGTTATTTTTTAGCATGTGTGGTTTGGCAGTGTTATTTTTTAGGATTACTGATAAACTGCTGTCATTTGATTTGTATTATTTGTATTTGTTATTTATTTTAATTTTAGTTAAGTCACTACCACTAAACTTTAGTGCTAGTGTAAGTATTTTCCCCGATATATATATATTCCCCCACAGGATTTAAATTAAAACATTTTTTATTAATTACTTTTGAACCAAACTAACCAACAAGTTATTTTGGCATGATTTGCTTTTTGCAAAAACGGTAATGTTCACTCAAAAGTGCATTTAATTAAGGCTGAGCCATCTTTTACTTTTTGCTTATGGGTGTACAAAATTGTTTCCCATTTTTCTGTTTCCTCTTCATTTTCTTTAGTAGATTTTTCCCAGTATGTTAATGCTTCAGTCCATTCAAACACCTGCTGGGGCCATTAAAGGGTCCAGACCTCAGTGAGAAATAAATAATGACTGGAAAACAATACCTGACCCTTTCCTCTGCGTTTTCAAAATCAGGTAAGTGATAAAAGCAAGAGAAAAGATTTGAATGACAATCACTGACAGAAACTACAAAGCAAAGACACCAGAAGTGAGCAAAAGCCAAGACTACATGCTGTCTTCTACATTAAAAACAAACAAGAGAACAAACCTAAAAGCCCAGTGCAAATGGAATATGCCTGTGGCGCTCTCCAGCATCAGAGCCAAACTATGTCAGAAGTAATTACAGTTTCCAGGGCAATAACAAGTCATTTGTGGAGTAATTGTATCCACACCCTTTCCTTCACCAGGCGGTGCATTCCACTATCAGCAGCTTTCCATAGCCTCAAAAACAGCTCATCTAAAATATTACTAGCACTGATACCTATACAGCTCAAACAGGAACATACAAAACATGAGCCCTTTGGGAAGCTGCAAACGAAAGCATAACAGAATGACCTTACAGAATGGCTTTCTTCCAAAACTCAGTGAGATGTCTTCTAAGTCAGCATCTTAATGCAGATGGAACCTCAAAAGTTGATTTGAATTCATTCTAAAATGCATAAATGTAAATGTAAGAGATTGATTTTTGTAGGCCAATCCAAAAGTTTGCATCACCCTGGTTCCCTCAACAAAAACCCAATAGGATTTTTCCATTGGCTTTTGGATTATTGCAGAAATTAACCTCTGTGATCAACAAAAGTTTGATTCTTACATGTTTTGCTCATCAAGATAATTTTCACAAATTAACACAACTTTTGAAGCCTAAATACAATCGCCAGAAGTAAAATGCAAAACGTAGGCTATAAAAACATTTCCCCTTAAAACTCAATAAGAATAGTTTGCAAAAGCTATGATAAACACAACAAGACTGTAAAAGCAACTAGCAAGTAGTCATCCTGTTCGGTGTGATGAAATGTATTGTCCTTGACAACCTCTGTAGTCCCATTTAGACACTTTTCAAAACGAGTAAAAGCTTTTACAAATAAAAAGGGGGTGTTACTGGTGTATTTTATGCTGTAGAATAAAACATGAAAGTATCTTGAGCTTATGTTCACAACAGATCTTGTTTCAGGCATTTAACAAAAAGTCCATTCAAAAACCAATTGACTTCAGATTGATGGAACTGCAAATACCAAAATTTGTTTACAGGGTTTGGCCTTCAACAATATGTTATTCTTGCGCAATTTAAAGAGTTATTATATTATAATTATTTTTTTTAGCATATTGCTAAAATAATAACAACAAAAAAAGTACATCCATCTACAGGGTTGAAACTAATGCAAATCCTAAACCAAAAATGAAACAATTGCTATTATTTATGTTGTGCAGTAGGGGTTAAGCAGACCATGCTAATCAGACAAACCTGGACTTCTTGGGAAAATTTCTCAAATTCCCAGCTCATATTTATGCAATGAATTCTGGGAATTTGGCCTAAATGGGGTGTCTTAATGTTTTGAAAAACCTTTAAGTCCAGAGCGCCCTATAATGACTTCACATGTCCATCTGAAACAGAGCAAATGACTCCTTAACACTAACACACTATCATTAAGCGTCTGGTTTTCATGACTTCTTTACTAACCACTTTCTTATAAATGTCAAGAGTTGCATTTGACACAGCAATGGTAAAATTTGTTTACAGGGTTTGGCCTTCAACAATATGTTATTCTTGCGCAATTTAAAGAGTTATTATATTATAATTATTTTTTTTAGCATATTGCTAAAATAACAACAACAAAAAAAGTACATTCATCTACAGGGTTGAAACTAATGCAAATCCTAAACCAAAAATGAAACAATTGCTATTATTTATGTTGTGCAGTCGGGGTTAAGCAGACCATGCTAATCAGACAAACCTGGACTTCTTGGGAAAATTTCTCAAATTCCCAGCTCATATTTATGCAATGAATTCTGGGAATTTGGCCTAAATGGGGTGTCTTAATGTTTTGAAAAACCTTTAAGTCCAGAGCGCTCTATAATGACTTCACATGTCCATCTGAAACAGAGCAAATTACTCCTTAACACTAACACACTATCATTAAGCGTCTGGTTTTCATGAGTTCTTTACTAACCACTTTCTTATAAATGTCAAGAGTTGCATTTGACACAGCAATGGTTTTGCCCATGAGTGTAATTTTTATTGTACATTAAGCAGCAGTACTTCAGCGAGTTCAAACTGTGAAGACCTAGTTACATAAATATGGGCAGCACAGGATCTTTTCATCTCAATGCTCAAGCCAGTGCCAACCACAGTAAAGTGTGTCACTCCAGGAAAACGTCTGACTCGGTCTGGAATGATTGAGTGCAGATTCTGCTGTAATTCTGCTCCAGATGATGGAGGAGTAGATGGGGATCAAGCTGGGCAGTAAATCGCTGTCAGACTGACTCCATGAGTGGCTCTAAAGGTTCACTGCACATCAGTATGTTGTTTTTGTGTCAGCTGACAGGGCAGCGGATGGTGCAGCTTCGTCTAGACAGAGGATACAGCAAATGTCAGTGTTCTGAAGCAATTCCAATGCACATAAACACATAAGGCACAAAGAGATGTTGTTCTCATCATATGAGATCTCACTTGATTATATGTTCTAAAAATATTTCGCTAATGTTCCAATTATGTTTGTAACATTTTTAAGAATGTCATTAAAGACCATATGAGTGAACTTTCTATAAATGGTACTGGAAGAACGATTGTTCATAACTTTTAGAGAATCCCAGCTAACAAAATTATGTTCTAAGAACATTTTTCTGACATTCCCATTAAGTTGTGAAAATTTTATTTTTGAATCTTTTCTGAACATTCAAAATGTCCAGTTTTAAAAGTGATTTATTTATTTTTGGTTATGCAAACATTAGGGGAACATTCCATTTTATCATTTTGCAAACATTATGGGAACGTTACTCTTGAACGTTCCCTGAACATTCTAAAACAAGTAGTAACATTTAAAAAATGTAAGACGATTATCCAACTAAAATGTAAAAAAAATAAAAACATTCCATGAACAACTTAAAATAACATTTTTGTGTTAACCTTTTGAGAACATTTCTAAAGACCATATAACGTTGAATGAATGTTATTTTACCCTTACTGGAAGAACATTTGTTCATAAATTTGAGAGAACCTTGCCAGAACGTTAGCCAATGTTCTGAGAATGTTCCCTGTTATTTAGTTGTCCTCACCTATGTGTGTCAAGATGTTTTCTGCCATTACTGCAAAAACAAATTCAGTGTCCAAAATATCTAGGCGATAGTCTTTCATGTTTTCCACACCCACAAATCTTCCATGTCTGGAGGAGTTCAAAAAAAGTAACAAAGCTTGGTTGAATTATGAATATTGATGATTTCTCTTATGATTTAGTTGTGCAAAAACTGATCCAAAGCATTTTATTGTCTGGCAGAGTGTATTAGTTTGGAAACCCTCGATCAATGAGAAAAGTGAGGTCAGTTGATTTTCAGTATGTTTGCTGCTATATAGATGGTATTTTTACATACAGTACATAAAGAAACAGTCAATATTCCCTCAGTCATATGCAGGATTCTCAGGCCAGATTCCTCAGTGAGCATGTGTGCGCCGTCATTAGGAATGGAATTCTGCTTCCTGAAGAAGGAAAAAAAACTTTTAAATGTCTGGGGGATGTAATAAGATCCACGTGAAATGCATGTGCGACAAAGTCTGACAGAAACCACAGGCCTGCTGGTGCCCTACTTAAAACGACTCAAAAACACACAGAAAAACATAGAAGTTAAAATGTTTCAGAACTGAATATTATTTAATAAGACTTTATTATTTTCAGCACTTGTTTAACTTGGACTAGTAAAAAACCTCCCAGAACACTATAGCAACTGCATAGAAATGCGATAAAGAAATCACTCTGAACAACAACTCAACTGTATAGCAGTGCCCTGGCAACCACCTGGATCATTAGAAACCACCTTGCAATACCCTAATAACCATGAACAATGCCATAGCAGCTGAATAGCAACATAATAAAAAATCATTCACAATACCATAGCAACTGCATAGCAATGCCTTGACAACCACCTGAATCACTAGAAAAGAACTAGGAATGCCCTAGCAACTGCATAGAAACATGTTAAAATCCACTCAGAGCCATAGATATGTATAGGTAGATCGACAGCTCCAAGCACATAGACGCGTAGATCTTGCAACAGTCCACTTGACGTCATTCACCATAACAATCAATGCATATTCGAAGATGCCACAGTCCTGCACAGCCGATGGTTGTAAAAACTGCCGTTGTTTAAATTCCCGAAGAAACGGGATAAACTTTCACAGGTGAGCATGCGAGAGAGGGGCGGAACCATAGATATGTAGGATTGTGGCATCTTGAATATTCAATATTCATTGATTATTATGGTGAATGATGTCAAGTTTCCCCTTCCAAAATGGCGGATGGCTTACCTATAATGGTCCATAGAAACAGTCGCTAATGAGGCATCTGCATATACATATCTATGCTTAGAGCACCTTAGCAACCACCTGGATAACTGTAGAAACCGCTTAGCAATGTCCTGGTAACTATAAACAGTGCCCTAGAACCTACATAGAAAAATGCTCAAACTCACTCAAACACTTCAGCAACACATTGCAACGCCCTGACAACCACTGGATCACTAGAAGCAACCTTGCAATGCCCTGAAATTATCAACAATTTCCTAGCAACCACTTAGCAACATGGTAAAAATCACTCAGAGCAACAGATAGCAATGCCCTGGCACCCTGATCACTAGAAATGCCCTATAGAAACAGCATATGTTAAAAATCACTCAAACACTATAGTAACACATAGTAATGCCCTGGCAACCACCTGGATTACTAGAAACCACCTAGTAGAATAATCATCAACAATGCCGCAGCAACCACTTAGCAACATACTAAAAAATACTCAGAATACCATAGCAATGTACTGGCAACCACTCAAATCACTGAATAAACCACCTGTAACTATCAATAGTGCCCTAGCAACAGCATTCACATTTCTTCATTAAATACAAATGTAATAATGAAAACAAAATGGATATGCTATACTATATATAAATCTGGATTATTTACTGATTATATATACATTTTAATGAATAGTTGACTTTTTTTCTGTTTAAGTGTAGACACATCATGGATAAGAAATAAACAACTCTGAAAAAGTATGAAAAAGAACAACGCTGAATGGACTTGCTGAACCTCCATAGGAAGTGGAATCTCTGTGGAGTTGTAACAAGCACAGGAATTTCCTGTGCCCGACCAACATCAGGCCACCGGCGTGAGAAACAGCCGCCGCTCTCTCCAGCAGACCAGCAAGGTCAATTTTCATCCCTTCTTCTCTCTTTTGTCCTGCCAGACACTCCCAAAATGCAGTTCTGACCACCCAGAGTTCATTCATATACTCTTAAATCAACTTAAATCAACTATGACACTATGTACTCCGTTAATTCATGTTCCTGCTCTTTTTAAGAATCATTCATCAGTGACGTTATTCTAGAGAAAAAAATGTTTGTCTTCATAATCTTTAATGAAAATGTAATAACTTACTTCACCTCTAAAATGATGTCATATACTAATATATATATATTGTATATTCAGTTTTCATTTGAATTCTATTTAAAGTTAGTCATTTTTTTGTGTGTTTTGTTAGTTTAAAAAAAAAAAATTTAAGTCTCTGTAGTTTTGATTAATTTTTATTTCAGTTTAGACTTATGAACTAAATGAAAATTAGAAATGTTCCCAGCTACTAACTAAAATAAAATTTGTTTAAAAGTTGTAATTGATTACATTTATTAAAATAACTTTTTTATATTTTATTTTATTTTAGTTTAGTTAATGTTTATTTTATTTAAATAACAATATCTTTATTGGTTTAGTTTTAGTTGACAATAATAACCCTGTTAATTCATGTTCCTGCTCTTTTTAAGAATCATTCATCAGTGACGTTATTCTAGAGAAAAAAAATGTTTGTCTTCATAATCTTTAATGAAAATGTAATAACTTACTTCACCTCTAAAATGATGTCATATACTAATATATATATATTGTATATTCAGTTTTCATTTGAATTCTATTTAAAGTTAGTCATTTTTTTGTGTGTTTTGTTAGTTTAAAAAAAAAAAATTTAAGTCTCTGTAGTTTTGATTAATTTTTATTTCAGTTTAGACTTATGAACTAAATGAAAATTAGAAATGTTCCCAGCTACTAACTAAAATAAAATTTGTTTAAAAGTTGTAATTGATTACATTTATTAAAATAACTTTTTTATATTTTATTTTATTTTAGTTTAGTTAATGTTTATTTTATTTAAATAACAATATCTTTATTGGTTTAGTTTTAGTTGACAATAATAACCCTGATTCACCTTCATGCAATTTTAAACTCATATGCTGTTATTTTTCTGAGGAACACAACATGTATTTTTATTTTATGAATTGCATTTCCATAGCACAACACGTTTATAGTGTCAAGCTCCAAACCCCCCCCCCCAAAAAAACCCACCTTAAAGCACAATAAAAACTTCATAACATGACTTGTGCACTATATTTCAAGTCTTAAAAAATTAAGTAATTCTGGGATCTAAAATCATATCCTTATTTGGCATCACTGGTAGACATCTTTATTCTTTTTAGAGCTTGACAGTCGTGGTCACTAGGAAACTTGAGGGTGAGTAAAAAATACCAGAATTGTATTTTTTTAGGTGAACTAATGCGTTTATTTTTAACCATGTCGTATCTAATAACACTTGAACTCTAGAATGAATATCAGTGGAGATGAAACAAACATACAGCATAAAGTGAGGTTTCCTGTTTAAGAGCAGTTGGTTCAGGCGTTTGACTACAGTACATTCCCATGACCAGCTGCACACGTTATGATTTAGAGTCAAGGGCCACACACGCTCATGACTTACTGTTCTGGCCTTCAGTGCACTTCAGCATCTCGCCGTCTAACATTAACACCCACACACTCAGTGTAAGAGGGGCTTCCTCTTCTCCACCACTCCTACGATCTTTGGCGTGTCGTTTGTTTATGCTGGACGTATGCCACGTCACGTCTGAAATAATAGGTGTGATGCGTAAAGACAAACAGATTGATTACTGCTGATCGCAGGGTAGGTTTTTGTCTGAGTGTGATCAAAGGATGGCCTGATGTTCCTCTGTTATTCATCGAAAGCTTCCTTATTTTTGCAAGACAATAATAGAATTGAGGTCAGAATTATGTCAGTGTTTAATTACTGAAGACGATCAATATATGAAGGAACCCAGCTAACGGAACGTTCTCTAAAAATTCTGGCAATTTTCTTTTAAAGTTATGAACAAACAATGTTTATAGAATGTTAGTGCAATGTTATTTGGTCTTTAATAAAGTTCTCCAAACATTAACACAAAAACATTATTTACACATTGTTTATGAAACATTTTAGTTGGATATTCGTTTAACATTTTTGAAATCTTACTACTCGTTTCAGAATGTTCAGAGAACAATCAAACATTACATTGACAAAATGATACAATAGAATGTTTCCTCAATGTTCACATAACCAAAAAAAATATTTTTCTTAAAAACTGGACATGTGTGAAACACATCATTGGGAATGACTGTAAATACATGAATAAATTGGGAGCGTGTAGTGACTGGGAGCTGCTGTCATCGCAGCACTTTAGACAGGACAAGAGCATTACTGATGTTTTCTTCAACAGCAATTTGATTGTGTTGACATTTACTCTGGCCTCCTGCTGTTATCTTGGAATATACAGTAGAAGGTACCCAGCCAACAAAAATATGTTTTAAGAACGTTTTGAGAATGTTTTTATTAAGTAATGAATACATTGTTTTTTAATGTTCTCTGAACATTTTTTCTTGGTTATATGAATGTTAAACAAACAATCTATTTTATAATTTTGCAAACATTATGGGAATGTTGAATGCTGAATGAACACTTTTTGAATTTTGAACACTTTTCTGAAACAAGTAGTAAAATTTAAAGGGGTCATATGATGCAATTTCAAGTTGTCCTTTCTCTTTGGAGTGTTACAAGCTGTTCGTGAATAGATAAGATCCCTAAAGTTGCAAAGACTAAAGTCTCAAACCTAAACAGATATTCTTTGTAAAAGTTAAGACTGGTCCACACCCTTCTAAAACGCCTCGTCCAAACACGCCCCCACATGTCTACGTCACGAAGATTTGCATAACACCGCCCAAATGTTCAAGCAAAGAGAGAACGTTTAACTTTATTTTTGCTGCCACCGCCGCCTCCATGTTGTGAAGACACTATGTTTCGTTGCGAAAGCGAAAATACTTTGTTTGGCCTTCCAAAAGAGGACACTGAAGTGGTACATGTGATTCCCTTACAAATGATTTCACATTGTTTTGTCATGAAATGATTAAGTGCATGTTAATTATTTGTTTCCGCTTGAGATCTCTAGACTGCACTGCTGTTTTAATGTAGATTACTGGCAATTTTTTCTCTCTCTGTGTCTGGAACTGCAGGTAGCGAATAAGAGTGTCAGCTGACAGATCATGTGACTGGGCACTTTGTAAACATTCTGTAAGGAGGTCATGCTGAGCGTTCTCATCCATCCTCACACTCACTCCAAAACAACACATTCCCATGGGAAACACATCATTGGGAACGACTGTAAATACATGAATAAAGTGGGAGTGTGTAATGAGAGCTGCTGTCATTGCAGCACTTTAGACTGGACCAGAGCATTACTGATGTTTTCTTCAACAGCAATTTGATTGTGTTGACATTTACTCTGGCCTGCTGCTCACGTGTGTCACTAAAATGTGATTTTAACAGAAAAACTCTCTCAAAAAACAACAATCCGCGGCTGACTACAAAGAAAATACTTTAGAAACTACGTTAGATGAAATGTTTGTTAACTTTCTATCCATGCAAAATCGCTACTGAACATTACAAAGCTGTAACTCAAAAACCAAAGCACAATATTCAGTTCTGATCTAGTTTACTTGCTAAAAGTACATTTTACAACCTGTTAAAACAAACAAAAGAGTATTACAAAAAAAATAAAATAAATACTTATTAATTTTCATGATATACACTACAGTTAAAAAGTATGGTGTCTGTGAGAATTTTTTTTTTTTTTTTTTTACTTTTTAAATTTTTTTCAATTTTTAAAGAAATTAATACTTTTAGTAATGAAAGATGTATTAAATTGATCAAAAGTGACAGTAAAGACATTTATAATGTTACAAAAGATTTCTATTTCTTGTACTTTCTATTCATCAGAAAATGGTTTCCCCAAAAACAAATCAGCATATTAGAATGATTTATGAAAGATCACGTGACACTGAAGACTGGAGTAATGAAACTGAAAATTCAGCTTTGGAATAAATGCTATAGGAATAATTTATATAGGAAATTATATAGGAATAACTTATAGGAACAAATGACATTTTACAATAGAAAACAGTTATTTTTAAATTGTAATGATATTTTAAAATTTTTACTGTATTTTTGATCAAATAAATGCAGCTTTGGTGCACAAATAAGAGACTTCTTTCGAAAACATCTTAAAGTCCTCAAACTTTTTTTCTTTGCTATATAAAATCCTGCTTCTAATTAATATCTTTATCTTGTTTTTTTTTCAGTCAAACAATCCATAAAACAAGATGAATTTACCATGAATACTAATGAAATCATGTTGGAATTAAAGAGTTCTTCACTTTTCCTCTAGTCAGGCCACTTTGTGCGGCAATAAAAAAAAAACTTCATTGCTTTTCAGTTTGTGTGTATTTCAGTAGTTTCAGAAGCAAAAGGGTTAAGTTACTTCTCTTCCCGTTCTTTATAATGTACAGCATCAGAGATTGACATCAGGGCCAAGATAAAGGAAGACGTCTGGGTGTATTTGAGTGGAGAACAATCAGTCGGTCCTGCCCAGGAAGAGCTGCCCGTCCCAGAGACCCTCGATGGAGAACCGGATGCGATCGTTGTCTTCAGCCAAGACTCTTCCTCTCAGGACAGATGTGCTTGACCCACTACATGATTCAAGACTTCACACCCTTTGAGGCTCTACGCCAACGCTAATGCAACATTTGATCTCCATAAGTTGAACTGATAGATGACTCTGAGGGAATATCTTGCAGCTGCAGTCTGTTTGCCGCCTTATTCGAAACTCTTAGAATATATATTTGGTTTTCTTCCTTTAGTAAGCTATTCATTGTTCAACAATGTTCAATTAACAATTTGTGCCAAAAATAAAATTTCAAGGCTGACAATATCCCCAGGATAGGAAGGATTGTCAAAGCGGAAAATAAAAGATTATTGGAATATGTTTTAGAAAATACTATTTCAGTCTTTAATTGCACCTCAAAATTTCACATTTAATTCAATGTTATTTGGTGTTAATTTATTCCCAGCAATTTTTTTTTCAATGTAGAAATGAAAATGATTACTTTAGTGAGCTCACCTGTGTTTTCCACCCTCAAATTTAGTGAAAATGCTACTGCCATCTTAAGCAACAAGTGTCTAAAAATCTGAACCTGCTCTTTTCAGTTCTCATGTCAATCTGAAGGCCGAATCCTGCAGGAGGGGTTTATCTAAACCAGATTTACCGCAGAGACCTGTTGCAGCCGTTTCTCGAAAAATCTAGAAACTGGATCCATTACATGGGGATTAGACGGGCACAGAGCTCTCAAGACTCCAAGGTCTAAACAGATTAAGGAATGCTCTGAAGCGGCCATGTGGGAGAGCAACATGACTGACCCCTCAGCGCAGCCCGTTCCAGTTAGACACGTACACATCTGGAGGAAAGAATGCCTTTGACGTACCTGTTCTGCTACCGCAGGTGAAACCAGAGGAACGCTTGGGCATCTGGACGCTCAGCTGCGCAGGCAATGAACAGACGCGCTCAAGAATCTGGAGGAAGAATTTCACTTTGTTTTCAGAGAACAAACAAATATTTCTTGTTTCAGGAATAAACCTCACTGGATTTATGCCTAAACTAGAAAAAAAGTCTGCCAATTAGTTAAGCAAAACAAACTTTAAAATAAACCAGAATTTTAGAGGAATACTTTGATTTTGTTTTCAGAGAGAAAAAAATGTTTAAGCATAAATCTTACTCCGGATTTGTGTTTAAACTAAAAATAGCTATTTACAAATTAGTTAAGCAAAATACAGTCTCATCTCATACAGTTTTGTTTCTCAAGTAAAATGTATCTTGTGTTAAGGATGTAACAATGTAAAATATAAATAAATAATATATATATATATATATATATATATATATATATATATATATATATATATATA
>NW_015505774.1:247011-286330 GCF_001515645.1 Sinocyclocheilus grahami | reverse complement strand
TCAGTAAATTCTCTTTAATGTCAAATAAAAGGTTATTAGTCAGTTATTGAATGCTTTATTTTCAAAAATGTCTGATGTTATTTTCATAGGAGCCTGATAAAAATGCTTATTTAAAAGAAAAATCTTAGACAGACTAAGAGGTTTTTGCATCTGAAATCTTCATATATATATATATATATACATACACACACATATATATATATATATATATATATAACCCAAATACCATTATTTGGTACTGTTCAGTTACTGTATTCATACTACTATATTTACATGGCACTATAATAAATAAATAAATAAATACAAAAGAAAAACATAAATGTAAACTAAATGAATGAATTAAAAATATATACAAATATCAAATAATAATTTGATTGTGGTGTCTAAAATTATACCAATTAATTACTAAAAATGTTCCAAGGCATTAAACATGCAGCTTATTTAATAGAGGGGTGTGTGAGCAGCTATGTGGCTACTAGGACTACTCCCTAGCAACTGCATAGCAACACCATGACAACCATGCACCATGCAGAACTAGTTTTAAATGGACAAACATCATTCACGTTTCTTGCAGAATGTGAAAATATAGTTACTTCAGCACACAATAGTCTTATCTTAACATTATGAACAAGGCAGATTTTCAGTGAGGAAAGATTCAATAGAAGAATTGAACCGTTTGAGACACACACTGAGCACATGACTAGCTCCTGTCTGATTGCTCATGCAGTTGATGATTCTGTTTGAGTTGAGATCTAGTTAAATGATTACAGAAGAGATTCCACACAGAGATGTGCAGAGAGGGATCATCTCTGAAATGGTGTGTGTAGGGGGCCGAGAACTGATCAAAATGCTGATCTGTGAAGTTTTAGTACTGCAGTATGAGTCACATAAAGTATGAAGAGGTGGATTGGGACGTAATGGTCAGTACAGAAAATATTCAGTCTCTGTTACTCCCACATGACCCGCTCATGCGCCTCACAATCACTGTCATCCCAGGAAGGTGCAATTCACTGCTCTATTAGCAATTCACTGCTCAAAAATAAACATAAAATAACATCAAACATGCACTCTCCAAAAAATATATGATCACTTACAAATTACAGAATGTCACTGCGTTAGTTATGAATCCACATTCACACAGATTGGAAAAAAAAGAAAAAAAGAAAGGGACAGAAAACAAACGAAAATGCAAATGCTGTGAATATGAAACCCATGCATGCATTAGCTTGACATTTGATCCTGATATGCCTTGTGAAAGTGAAGGACCGTTCGTTGGGATGCAATAACTTTACCAGAACATTGTGCCAAATGAACAGCTGCATGAAGCATCATGGCATTACTGGAGCGGGCAATGCAATGACCTCATCAGGCATTCATTTCAACGCCCACATGTGTCTTCATCATCTTCAGTTGTTTATGTGCTTGGAAACCCCCACACATTTCAAGCCACTGAATCAGTGATGCTCCTGTGTGAACAAACAGATATAACATTTCCATTATGTATTATTTCATTCATAGCTTTCAGTCACATGACCGGCTCGAAGATTTGGAGGGCAAAATATCCATAGAACTGCAGCACAAGCCTCTCAATTTTTCATCTGTTTCCCTGCCGCAAATGTTTAGATCACCTCTCAAAAGAATAAAACAAAGGAATGTGAACAAAAAGCAAGTTTTGGCCATTTGCAATCCATATTAAGCATCCGTGGCAATATTTCAATCATTTAACAGTGCGACAAAACGTTGTAAAACACTTAAAGTGCCTTAATATATTTAAAACCGTAATATTAAAAGATCAAATTCAGTAATCACCATACTAATGATGCACAGTTTACATAGGCAAGCAGATGAGGCCGGAATATGAATGCAATCCGCTTAATGGTTCAGTGTTTTCCCTATAATGGTTTTCTATGGGAAACCATTTAATGTGAAACTTTGCACATTGTGTTTATATTCTGGGTATATATGCTTGCCTGTACAAAATACATAATCAATAAGGTGTTTACTGAATTTCGCCTTTTAATATCTGCGTTTTACTACATTACTACTTAATGCAATCTGCGTAAAAATAACTGGCGGTTAGTGCAGCAAAGCTTCGTTTTGCCCTCCAGGTGGGCGTTCCTATAAGGGTGTGACGTCACGTGAAAACTATCATTTGGTATGGTACCAAATTAGACATTAGTATTCAGTTGATGTTACCACTGTATATAAACATGGACAAATTTAAAGTTTCCTTTCTGGGAACTGAAGCATGGTAAATGTAATAATATAAAACTGGTTAAAATCTAATTAAAAAAGTATTATTATTATTATATTAATTCAGTTTTCTGATCTTTATTAATGTTCTCAAAACATTAGTACAAAAACATTATTTATCATTCATGGAATGTTTTTTAATGAATGTTTTTAGTTGGATGTTTGTCTAACATTTTTTTTTGTTTCAGAACATTCAGAGAACATTCAAACATAATGTTCCCATAATGTATGCAAAATGATAAAACAGAATGTTTTCTTAAGACAAATAGTTCACCCAAAAATACAAATTTGCTGAAAATGTCCTCATCATCAGGCCATTCAAAATGTAGATGAGTTTGTTTTTTTTCATTAGATTTGGAAAAATGTAGCATTACAAATCTGCATTACAATTATAAATCATCATCCAAATCTTGTTTTGATGAAGAAATAAACTCATCTACATCTTGGATGGCCTGAGGGTGAGGACATTTTCAGCACATTTTCATTTTTGGGTGAATGATTCCCAACTTTTGCATAACGAAGAAAAACGTTTTTAAAACATTCATAAATAACATTGTCTTAAATTAATGGGAATGCTGGCCAGTCATTCTTCGATGATTTCATCCAAACAGGAAGCTTGACACAGTGACATAATTAGGGCAATTTACTCCTGAAGGTTACTGCACATGAGAAGATAACTTAATGAAGAAAGTGTTTGTTTCACATGAGTCTGCGATGAGCTGATTGATTTAGTCAATAATCTGAAGAGCTGTTTCCTGTAACTCAGTGTCTGGGTCAAAGGTCAGAGTCAGTCGCAGACGTTGAGACGAGGCATTGTGTGAATCCTGGCAACACTTTAAAGGACACAAGACAGATAGAAGCCATAGCAATATCTTATGCTGTAGTCCATTTGATGTAAAAAGGCGCAAGACAAACTAATAGTGAAGCATTTACATCAAACATGTATCAAAATACACACACAAAATACATATATTGAGAGCTGATGAAGTGAGGAATGCAGTGACACGGCCGCAGTGGAAAAGGATCTGAGTCAAACATTGTTCCCAGAAGGCAGAAACCATATCAAACACACCCATAAACCCTCTGACACAGACACACACACACACAACTTCCAATTACATGAAATCAGTGCCATTTTGACTTTAAATCACCACATGCGTGTTTGCTTATTATTGTAACACATGCGTTGACAGACTGTATGTGTGCATCGAGTGCAAGGATGTAGGTCACACAGAATTAGGGCAAAGGTCATGTCTGTGATAGTCAGATGATTCACATGTTGTGCTGCTCACAACTACATGTTTTCCTTAATCACTACTAAATATAAACACACTAAAGAGGCCATTACATGTTTTAATGCATTTGCTATTGTTACAGGAAGTTGAAGCAGGACAAATCAAAGCTCTCTGCTTTGTAAATAGTCAAAGTTTACTTCACATCACAGCCGTAAACATCTGAGGACCAATAAATACACAACAAACAAACAAACAAATAAAGAAAGAAATAATCAAACAAATAAATATAAATTAATAAATAAACAAGAAAGTAAATAAGTAAATTAAAAGCAAGCAAATAAATAAGCATATCAATAAGCAAATCAATAAAAAGCAAACAAATAGATAAATGAGCAAGGACACATATAAAGTAAATAAACAAGCAAATAAATTAATTAATAAAGAAGTAAACTGATAAGCAAGCATAAAGTAAATAAGCAAGAAAATAAATAAACAAATCAATAAACAAGTAAACAAAGAAATAAAAAAGCAAACAAATATGTATAAATAAATAAGCAAACTAATAGCAAATAAATAAATGGGTTTGTAAATAAAGAAAATAAGCAAACAAATATAAAAAGTAAACAAGCAAGCAAAAGTAAAAAAAAACACAAATATATGAAGTAAATAAGCAAACAAATAAATGAATGACCAAATATGTTAATGTACAAATAAACACATAAAATGTGTACTTCCCTGAGTGCAAGATGTTGTCATCAATATTTGTTGTCACTTTTTCTTCTAACAGAAAGAAGGTACATTTTAAATGCTTATTTATTTTAAAAGTTTATCTAATCATCTGTTAGTAGTTCATTAGCATATACTGTATATGAGCTTTAGTTCAGAAATGTACTAAAACTATAACAATTTTAACATAATATAAAAATTTTAAATATTAACATTTTAAATGCATATTGATTCTACAGTAAACAACATCATGGTAATATCATGGTCTGTTTTGGTAAGCAAATATAAGACCCTGGAAGAGCTGCTTAAAGCAGAGATCACGAGAGCTTGAGCTCTTTAGTGGCTTGTATCATGCTGCAGTAGCACTATATACGTAGGTGTTTGAAGAGGTCTGTGATTCGTAACTTTGATGTGTTTTATGAGGCAGCGGTTCAAACTGATTAACTGAGTTAAGAAAACTAAACTAGATGGTCCTGGGAAACTGGCAGGGGAAAACCACACTGTGCTTTAAACACTTTTATGTTTTCATGTGTGTGCAGTTTTCCAGATGTTTTAGAACAGGTGTCCAAAAACATTATTAAGACACTTGAATGGACTCCATTTAATCTCTTATTTCACGTCGCATATTGTGAAGGATTCATCAGTGACATCATTCTGAAGAAAACATGTTTGTCTTTATAATCTTTAAAAGTGAAATAACTTTTCTTTTAAGCTGACGTCATACATTTTCAACCAACGTCATATAGAGAAACATTTCATCATCTGATTAATTCATCAAGCATCAAATATATGTGCTACACATATTCTCTCATTTCACTTGGAAATTTGTGACAATATGGAAGCAAAATAGGTAATTTCATGTTGACTTACGGCACAATCAAGACTGTCTGAATGAACATCACTGTTCTTGTGTCAAAATGATTTTGAATCCACTGGTGTTTTGGTGTTTTTTAATGGATGCATGAAGTCAGTTTTCCTCAAGTTCTCACAGGTTTAGAGAATCACATTAACTATCAGCATCATCCACTAACTAACTAACCACAAACAAACACAATATCTTCATCTTCAACACTACATCTGTTCTTTTAGAAATTCAACAAACAACAAATTCTGTCTGTCAGATTTTAGATTGTCAAATGTTCTTGCGGTCTATCTTTAGTGTACACTTGCTTTAAAATTTTACCAGATTCAGACATGTCTGAGAGTGATTTTGTGTCCAAATACTTCTTAAATCCACTGCACACTACTATTCAAAAGATTTTTAAAAAATGTTTTTGAAAGAATTTTCTTCTGCTCATGAAGGCTGTATTTATTAGATAAAAAATACTGTAAAATTGGGAAATATTATTACAATTTAAAGTTCCTGCTGTCTATGTGAATATACTGTATGTTAAAATGTAATTTATTCATGTGATCAAAGCTGAATTTTCAGCATCATTACTCCAGTCTTCAGTGTCACATAATCTTTCAGAAATCATTCTAATATGCTGATTTGTTATGGTTACATGGTATAGAAGCACACGAGGATGAGGAACAGAACTCGGAGAGAGACTTTAAAAACAATACTCTGGATACAGGAATAAACGCAGGAGTAAATCACACACTTAACATAAACAAGACCCGACAGACACTGAGGGAGAACTGTGGCCTGTAGCATGAAGCTGGTTTCAGTTTTTACCCAGGTAAGTTTGCGTTTAGTTTGAGCAAACTGAGTTTTCGGGCTCAAGAAGGTGGGCTGGTTTTGGTAACTTATGCTACATGGCTACCCTGCTCCCGAGCAGGTTGTATTCTGAGTTAGAGATTGCAAACCAAACAGATCAGCTCTGAGCAAAGTAACATTTATCTGACGCAATAAAGCCACCCCCCTTTAACTCTTACTACAAATTCAAGTTTAAGTGATAACATTTTAGAGACAAATTTTTTGCTGGTAATTGTTTATTATATTTTATAGATTATAATTATAATAATTTATATAATATATTCATATAATTACTTATATAAATTAACAATTAATATTAAACGTATCATTTAAATTAATAGGCTATAACTATACACATAAATACAAGGCTCAGTAGCTATATAAAGCTTTTAAACTGATGAAGCTTGTGCTCTTGTTTGGTTTAGTTTTTCTTTTGAGCTCCTTGTAATATAAATAATTTAAATTCAGTTGATTCACTTGCATTGGTATAGTCAGTAGCTGCCTTCTCAAACTTTCACACCAGTGTAATGTTTCAATTCATGGTATTTTTTCATAATCTCTTCATCTTCAACAGAGAAGGGAATTGCGCTGACTCTCGCGAGAAGTCAATCAAACTAATGCTTTCCATGTTCCGTGTGATTGGCTGTTTGCCACATGCATCACACTTACAGGTGCACGCGCCTCAGAAACTCTGGATCGAACCGGAGTTGACAGAGATCGTTTATATCGAGCGTTGTGCAATAGCTGATCCTGGCTGGGTTTGTCAGGTTTTGTCAACTCCACACTTACTCAGTTTGTTCATCTTGCTTCGTGATACAGGGGCCCGTTCTTTGTACCTCACTTAATACGTCTGAGATGATTTGAAAGATGCCATATTTTCTAATTATGAAAACTGATCTCTGGCTAATTCGGTTCTTCAAACGAATTTTGTGGATTTTATTAAAATATCTGGATTAAGTTGTCATTAAGATTACTGTGCGTTCTCGTGTTCCCTGTAAAGGGCAGATGTATTGATACTCGAAACCAGCAAGACAGCAATGTAAACACATCATATAATTAAAAAAGACACCTGACGAAACTTGACAAATTTCTGGACCTTTATAAGGAAACAGCCAAGTGAACAAAACTACATAAATGTTAAAATAGATAAATTAAATGTGCATCGTTTTTATTCTATTTTGTTACATGATTCCCAATTATTTATATTCACCTTTATTTTCTTTTAAACTTTTCAGAGTACTATTTGTTGTTTTGATATTGTTAGAAATAAGTATGCTGGTTTCATAAATTTGGAATTTATCATTGTCATTGATGACCGTCATGTCATTCCAAACCTGAATGGCTTTCTTTCTTCTGTGGAACACAAAAGATGTTGAGCAGAATCAGATGAAAAATGTTTGAGTTCATATGGAGATCTTTGACTTTCAAATCACAGACTTGGTATCTTGGCAAAACAACTTTTTCTTCTGGAGAAACGCCTGAAAAGTAGGAGGAGAAACAATTCAGTTATTTAAGAGATCATTAATTTATTAATCATCATCATTTTCTATAATATTACTCACAAATTATTTCACATCTTCCTCACTGTTGTCACAGAACTGTGTTGTAGATAATACAAGCGCGCGAATATGAAGGCAGACGGTATTCCACAGGCAAATAATCCACAGAGAACAGCAACAACACATCCAATGTAGAAAAGACCCGACAACAGTAAACAGAAACCGAGCAACTTAAATACATGAGCAAACAAGCATAATTAACAACACACACCTGAATTGAATAATGAAATGACATCAACAACCATGACAACCAACACAACAGGGAAAATGTGCAAACTGAAAGTCCAAACTAAGAGATATTGTGACAACTGTACACACAGTCATGCAGTTCTTACAACTTAAATTAAATTGAGATTGATTATAATTATAATGATTTTGCCAACTCCATAGCTGATCTCTCTGATTTCAGGTTTACATGTTTTCCTTGCACTTACACAGGTGTCTTCATAATTAATGAGCCCTCAACATCATCCTTTATTTCTCATTGACATCTATGATAATACCTGTCATAAAAGTTATGGTCTGTATGTTAATGACGTTCTGACACCCCATTGTCCGAGATGGTTCTCGGTGTCCCACACTCATTCCCATTCTACAACTGGTCACCATTTGCTCAGGATGTGATCATCCCAAATGGTAGAGAAAAAAACATAACTGTTGACTTGCTTCTTCTCTGTAATAATTAAGCCATTTTGGGAAATGAGAATGATCAAACATCTATTGTTGAATGAATTCTGTGTCGGGGAAGACTATAATTTCTTACAAACACACACACACACACACACACACACACACACAGGCAGTTTTAGTTTCTTATTTAGAGTATCATTTCATTCAAAAAAAAAAACCTTTAAAGGATAATTCACCCAAAAAGGAAAATTCTGCCATCATTTACTCACCTTCATGTCCTTTCAAACCTGTATGACTTACGTTCTTTTGTGGAACATGAAGGTATTTTGGAAGAATGTTGGTAACCAAGCGGTTTTGGTTACTAGTGTCTTTCATTGTATGAACAAAAATAAATAAATAAATACTAAGATATTTCTCAAATTATCGTAAATAAAATTTTGAATCAAATAAAACATTTCTTTCTAAAGCTACTTTTTGTAATGTCTACTCTTCTCATTTAACAATTAAATGAAATCAGCTTTCAATTATCTTTTCGGGGTATTTTCACAGCCAAATTTAATTTGCGGTTAATTCAATTAATTAATATCAATATATATAATTTCAATGTTCAATATCTCATCTGCCACCCTGTAAAAATAACCCTGGATAAACCCGCACCACACACACCTTCTTTGTCTGATCTATGACTAGAACTGCCTAAACGTCTAATGTACTACTTACCTGTGATTACCTACCTCCAGGTAGATCTCCCATCTCCAGCTCCTGAGAACTCCGACTACTGCTTCCAATCCCCGCTCGACTTCTCCATTACCTGTAAGATGAGAAGACAATATTACTCATCCACTTCTCAGTGATTGAAAAGTGTATGAATGTGGTGTTACTCACCTCTCTGGACAGTCATCTTCACCACATCTCTGGTTGTTGTCTTTTGATTCACCTGCTTATTGCCATCTTCTACATCCGTGTCAATAAACTGTTTCAGCGAGTATACTCACCAGTTTCCTCAGAGTCTGTGTGTTCCTGACAGAAGACCAGACCAAGACAGTAGCAACAACCATGAATTCACCCACCGATGATCCATTCAAGGATATAGTGGTTTCTCTTCACCGTGTACTCAAAAATCCTGTCACCACCGCACATGTACGTATACTGGCAAAAAATGTATAGCCTGAATGCACTGTAAGTCGCTTTGGATAAAAGCGTCTGCTAAATGCACAAGTTATTAAGTTATTATGTCACTGCATCGGTTGTTTCTCCCTCACCCATCTACACCCTGAGTCCCATGGCGAACCCGGTGCCCTACTCTGGTTCGGCAAAGGAGTGCAACAGATTCCTGCTGTAATGTTCGCTGGCCCTTGAGATGCAGCGTCATTGATTCCCAATGTAGAGAGCTAAAATCACTTTTATCAGCTCATTGTTAATGGGAAAAGTGCTACAATGGGCGGAAACAATATGGCAGCAGTCAGGCCCTATCAAACAATTGCTGGACAGCTTTGTCGCTCATTTCAGAGAAGTGTTTGGAGAACCCCTGGGTGATTTGTCTGTCAGTGATCAGTTTTATCATCTGCACAAAGGTAAAATATCCATTAATGGCTGCGCTCTGTAGTTTCGTACACTGGCTGCTGCCAGTGGCTGAAACAAGCGTGCTTTGCTAACCTATTTCCACCAGGGACTATCTGCATCTTGCTGCATACGATGACAGCATGGGACTAGAGAGATTCATCCAACTTGCCATCCATGTCTCCCATCGTATGCAGGGGTGTATGGAGACCACCCAGAGTCAGCTCCCAACCTCACACTGCCAACCAGAGTCAGCCAGCTCTTCTGAACCAGAATCAATGCAAATCGAATCCACTCATCTGCCCATGGCTGAGTGGCAACGTTGGCTGACCCAGGGACTGTGCCTGTATTGCAGGGCTTCTGGACATGCCATTGATGCGTGTCCCATTAATTCACCATACACTTTGGTGAGTTTTGTCCAAACTACCTGTGTCAGTTATTCTCCTCTCACATATAAAGTGCTCATTATTGCATCTGGTGTTTCTGTCACAGTCACCGTCCTTATCAACTCTGAGTCAGATGGCAACTTCAGATCAGTAGAGCTCTGCTGCCAGCTCAGCCTCCAAAAGACCATCAACAAGAGGTGCTACTAAGCCCAATCCATCACCAGAATGCCCCTCTCACGTGGTTATATCAAAATCATGTGTGGGTTCCCTTCAACTCTGGGGGCCAGCTACATATGGAGCAGATTCACTTTCTGGTTCTGGAGATCTCCACCGCTGGCATTATCCTAGGGGAACCGTGGCTGATCAAACACCAACCTGAGCTTTCTTGGACCACCAGGGAGGTCCTGAAGTGGGGCAATAAATGTTTCTGATCCTGTTTCCATGAACTTCCTCTTAGTGTTCTAAGTGTTATGAACTGTTCCATCCAGTTCCTGTCTGTTCCACCACCATCGGGAGTCCCATCAATAAAACGATCTGTTGACATTCCTGAGGATTATACCCCCCTTCAGTGACGTATTTTGCCCCAAGAAAGCCTCATGACTTCCACTTCATTGGCCATGGGATTGTGCCATCGATCTCATTCCTGGTGAACCAGTGCCCTGAGGTAAAATCCTTCCACTCTCCTTGAAAGAATACATCCAGGAGGTGCTACAGTAAGGTTTCATGTGAGTAAGGTTAATTACGATTACTGGGCACTGAACAAGATCACCATTAAATTCTGTTACCCCCTTCCACTCATCCTAGCAGCCCTGGAACTTCTTCTCGGCACTTCCATCTTCACCAAGCTGGACCTCCATAGTGCCTACAACCTCATTCGGAAATGCAAGGGGGATGAAAGGAAAATAGCTTTTGTGACCCCTACAGGCTACTACGAGTATTGCGTTATGCCATATAGTTAACGCCCCCTCCATATTTCACTACTTCATGCACAAGGTGCTCCGGGAGTTTCTTAACAAGTTTGTGCTGGTCTACATTGATAACATCCTTATATGTGTTATCTCCATGGACGAAAGGATGGTATCTGCAATTTGAGATTGGCCCAATCTTTCCACAATCAAAGAACTCCAGAGAGTCCTTGGTTTTGCTAACTTCTATCGACACTTCATCCAGAATTTCAGCTTTATAGTTCATCCAATCACCTCCTTACTCCACGGAAAACCCAAGTATCTGTCCTGGACCACCAAAGCAGACAATGGCTTCAAGTAACTAAAGCTGGCACTCAGCAGTGCACCACTCCTGACACATCCTCAGACACATCTATGCCCTTCATTGTTGAAGTTGATGCTTTCACCACCGGAGTCAGACCGGTGCTTTCCCAGCAGCAGGTGAAGCCTCCTAAGCGACTAAACCCCCAACAAGCAAGATGGGCTCTTTTCTTCACCCAATTTGATTTTCAAATTTTCTAACGATTTTCAAATGTTCTATTTTCTATAGACAACAAGAATGGTAGAGCAAATGCTCTTTCCCAACTCAATTCTCCTGACAATCCCTCCGAGAATCCTGAACCTATCCTGGATCATAAGAAAATTATGAGTCTGATTGAGTGAACACCATTGGAGACCCAAGCCAGTGCCTCAGTGAGAACCCTCCTTATAAACAGTATGTTCCCAGACTCCAAAGAAATCAGACCATTCATTCCGTGCATACTTTTGTGGGCACTGGTCACCCGGGGGCCGGTCAAACTCTCTCATTGCTACAAGACCACTTCTGGTGGCCTAACATGACCAACGACTTCAGAAGGTTCATGAGAGGGTGTACGGAATGTGCCATGTCTAAAACACCTTGCCAACTTCCATCTGGCAAACTCCTTCCACTGCCTGTCCATAACTCTCCATGGTCACATCTAGGAAAATATTTAATCACTGATCTACCTCCATCAGAAGGCAACACCTGTATCCTCATGGTAGTGGACCACTTCCCTAAATCTTGTAGATTGATTACACTCAGAGGTTTGCCCACAGCAATGAAAATGGCAGATCTCCTGTTCAACCATGTGTTCAGATACTTCGGACTATCTGTCGTCACTCTATTTTTCCAATAATATGTCTTAGTATGATGATACTTCAATGCTTAGTTTAATGATCAAAACATATGACGCAATCCAATACAATGATGATTGAGAGATGAACAAATAAAAAGCCTGATGATCATATTTGAAAAAAAATTCTGGATAATCAAGTAAAGTTAAGCTGCTTCAGTATAGTAAGTGTTGGTTATTAAATATTACTAACAATTTCAAAGTTATTCTTGTTTTCTTATGTTTTATGATTTCACAGCAAAAAGACACATGAAGCACAAGCTGAAGGTGGATGTTTGTACAGTTACACTAAAAGGCCTTTTACTTTCTAAAAATGTCTAAACTAGCAATCAGACGACAGAAAGTTTGATCATTTAGAGGCCCGTTAAATATGATACACTAGGCAATAGGGTTAATGATAATAAAATAGAGTAGAAAGTGGACACACACACTCAGCACCTGCAGAAATCCTTCATATTTGACCTCCATCTCTCTCTCAAACCACTGACCCATATGTGAACATTTGGTGGTTTTCTTTCACCCTTCAGGCAGTGTGGGTGAAGTTGGACTTCCTGTCATATTTTTTTCTGTTCACTGGTTCACTGAGGACAGATGAATGTTTCCATGACCTATTCACGTTAGCAATTTCTCGTTGACTCTGCAGATTCTACCTGGAAAACAAAACACCATTTTATCTGTTTCTGCAGTCGCTAGTATGTATAGTTCTGTATGAATGCAATGTGCAGATGACTTACTGTATTTTCCAATTTTTTGTGCATTATAGATCTGACTCTAAATTCTGATGGGATGAGGTGTGCTTTAAGCTGTTGTTGCACGACCACAGTTTCTCTATTAATATGGGTGAACTGTAACTAATTAAGGACAAACCTTAAAAAATTACAACGGACCGAAGCTGCTCAAGCCGCTTCCACTAAAGACCAGTTTCACCACAGCCCCCATCCTCAAACATTCTGATCACAATATTCCATTCATTGTAGAGGTGGATGCTTCAGACTGTGGTATTGGATCAGTCCTTTCCCAAAGACATGGCAGTCAGGGTAAAATGTACCCCTGTGCATTCTTCTCCAGGAATGAAATTATGATGTTGGCATTAAAGAGCTGCTGTCCATTAAGGCTGCACTTGAAGAGTGGAGTCACTGGCTGGAGGGATATAATCATCCGTTCCAAGTTATTCCTGATCACAAAAATCTTGAGTATATTAAAAGTTCTAAACGCACCCACGACAAGCCAGATGGTCTCTATTTATCAAACGATTCCAGTATACTGTCACTTACCACCCAGGCAGCAAAGCAGATGCTCTGTCCAGAAGATATGACACACTTGACAACCTCACTAACCAAGACCCTGTGTTACCCGCTACAATTATTCTTGCACCTATATGGTGGCATATCATGGAGGAACTGCAACGAGAACAGCAAACGGAACCATCTCCTCCTGAATCCCCTCCTACCAAGCAGTATGTTCCTAGATCCCTCATGCAGCGGGCCATTCAGTGGATCCATTCCTCCATCAGTAGTGAGCACCCTGGTATTCAACGGACTGTCAGGCTGATGATACACGGGGCAACTTTTTGAGTAATGTTGCAAGGCAACTTTGGCCAGTGTTGCCGTCAATGGGCAACCAGGTGAGACACAGGGCCCACATCCGATCTAAAGTAACCAGATATAAATTTGTTACCCATTCTTAATTGGAAAGTGCCCAAGCAACATTGCTCAAAAAAAAGTTGCCCGACAAAATTGCTCAAAAAGTTGCTCTGTGTATCATCAGCCTCAATCTGTCTATATACTTCAGTTTTGGTAATCATTGATAGATTCTCAAAATCATGTCGTTTGACCCCTCTAAAAAGTCTACTTACAGCTATGGAAACTGCTCATGCCCTATTTCATCATGTCTTCAGAGTCTATGGTTTTCCAGATATTGTCTCAGATTAAGATCCACAGTTTACCTCTCAGGTTTGGCAAGCATTCTGTAAGTAACTTGACATCAGTGTCAGTTTAACATCTGGTTACCACCCACAGGCAAACGGACAGATTGAAAGGTTGAACCAAGAGTTGGGACTATACTTAAGGTCCTACTGTTGCACCGAACAGCAGAGATGGAGTGACTTCCTCCCTTGGGCTAAGTATGCACAAAATTCCCTCACTCACTCCTCTTGAGGCCTAACCCCCTTCCAGTGCGTTCTATGATACAAGCCTCCCATGTTCCCTTGGTTTGGTGAACCATCAGAAGTGCCAGCGGTGGACGACTGGATCAGAAGGAGCGAGCGGGTGTGGGACAGTGCTCAAGTCAGGCTTCAACGCTATCAGGACCCAGAGGATCCAGGCCAATCGCAGGAGGCGTCTCCACCCCAACTACCAACCAGGCCAGATGGTTTGGCTACCGACTAGGGATCTATGGTTGCGGCTACCCAGCAGGAAGCTCAGCCCAAGGTATGTAGGTCCATTCCGTATTATTCTACAAATTAACCCAGTAACCTACAGATTAGAGCTTCCTGCTAACTACTGCATCTCTCCTTCCTTTCATGTATCCTTGCTAAAACTGGCCCACCCTGTGTCTGGCTCCACAACTATGGAAAATGAATCTCCACCACCACTGGAGAACGGTGGAGCTCCAGCCTATTTGGTGAGAGAGATCTTGGACTCCAGGAGACAAGGGGGCCGGATGCAATACCTGGTAGATCGGGATGGTTATGGTCTGGAGAACAGATCATGGGCAGCCCAAGATATTTTGGATATTCATTGATCCAGGAATCCCACCAAGCACACCCAAATCACCCTGCACCCAGACCAAGGGGATGGCCACGTAGAACATCAGGAGGTGTTCCTAGGAGGAGGGATTCTGTAACAACTGCTTGGATCATTCATTCATCCAGCCACCAAAGGGAGCCATCTCCTGAATTTTAGTTCACTCTTCTTCATGCCTCATTTCCTATCTAGCCACCATATAAGCCAAGTTGTTTGCATTGTTCATTGATCCTAAACAGCACACATAAAAACTGCCAAAGTGTGATTCATCATGCTCTTTTTGTTTACCAGTAGCGCATGCTAATAAGGTTTATTCTTCAATAGTAACTTGCATCGTAGCCTACGAGTTGATAGGTGTCATCATCGTACAGTCTGCATACATGTCGTACCCAAGTTTATCAGATCCATGCCGCACAGTGTGATTTGCAATGATCTTATAGGATTGCTAAAATCGTGCAGTGTGCAGAAGGCTTAAGACTTCTCTGCCTGTTCTTTCAATTACGTTTCTTGGATAACTGTTTTGCCTTGTTTGCTGATCAGATTTCTTCAGTGTGTTTGAGCTTGTGCCTCTAGTTTGAACATATTTTCTGCCCTATGTTTTGGCTTTGTTCTGCTGTGTTTGTACTCTGCAAATGGATTCAACACCGCCTCATGTTTGTCCGTTACAAGAACGTTCAGACAATGTTCCCTGTTCTCACAACTTAGTTAGTAGAATGTCACGAGAAATGTTTTAGGATCCTTTAAATAACGTTATAATCACGACAAGAAAACTTTTTAGAAATATTTTTTGTAAACTTTTCAAAACAATGATCCCACAATGTTTTTGCTACCTTGGATATTTGTGTTTGTGTTTCCTTGTATAGATCATTTTATGCTAAATCCACTTCAGATGGAGCTTTTGGAGGGTTTGGGTTGTTGTTGCTGTAGTTTCTGGTCTCTGAGTTCAATCCATGTTGATAGCAGATACAGTTTCAAGCTTGACCTTTGATCTTCAGTAGAATTTAGGTACTCAACACCCCAATCCAAGCCCTTCATAAGAAGGTAATTGCACCACTTACACTCTGTCAATCTTAAGCCCAAAATGCATTGGAGGGAAAAAAGTGTCCATTTTCCAGAAACCGCAGCCATGTGGCGTGTTGTCTGTCATGACAGCTTTTGTGCTTGTTTCAACTCGACGGAGATGTTTGCTCACACTCCAGAGCTTCATGGTGGTATTCTGACGCGTTCCAAAAACACATTCCGTGACCCAAGAACATCATGGAGAAACATTGACCTCAGGATCATCAGGATTAGCTTGCAGAACTCTGTTAACTGATTAGCTATGAGCATGTACATACAATGTCAAGATACATTTTGTTGAACAAATAAAGTTACTTAAGATATTAAAACTTGCTTTTGAAAGAAAACAAAATCATAAATTAAGTGGGTTTATGATTAAAAGTAGAAAAAAACAACTGTCATTGGGGTAAGAAAAATATTCAGTACTTATTCCACATCATATTTTCAGTGATTTTTTTTCAGTGTTTTAAGATGTTTTGCTTCTTGTGTAAATGTATCTTAATTTAAATATTTATACTGAAAAACAAGACAGAAATACTGAGTAAGAAAATCTTTTTTTGCAGTGCATAGGGCCGGTTCTAGACATTTGGAGGCCCTAGTCAAAATTCATGTTGGAGGCCTACCACCCCACCCCAGACTCCAATGACACATCATTCATTCATACTAACAGGTCTGACCAATCACTGCTTGACACCTGGAGTATATAAGCACTGAACTCTGTTTCATTTTCGCCGACGTTCCCTGCTCAGTCAGGCAAGCTAAGTGTTGGTGTTTTCACAACAGAGGATGCGAAACATTGGCGGAGCTTTATTTTTTGAGTTCATGTCCGCTGTCATTCCGAGTGCTCACCGAACTGTCGTGCCAGCGCTGCTAGCACCTCAATCATCAAATTATATTTTCGCCTGTACGCTCACATAAAAACTTTCATTGAAGACTGCGGGTCTGCTATCAAAAATACAGCTGCTAGTCTTCTTCAGTATTCCATCTTCATCACTTCATCAGCCTACACCATGATAAGTATTCATATTGTTTTATGCTCTTGTGGCAGTTGGGCGTAGAATTTATCTTTTTTGCAAGGTTATTCACACACATGTTTAAAGGGGTCATATGACATTGCTAAAAAAGAAAATGATTTTGTGTATTTGGTGTAATGAAATGTGTTTATGCGGTTTAAGGTTAGAAAAACACATTTTCCACATACTGTACATTATTGTTTCTCCTCTATGCCTTTCTGAAATGCATCGATTTTTACAAAGCTCATCGTTCTGAAAAGCAAGGTGTGCTCTAATTGGCCAGCTGTCTAGTGTGTTGTGATTGGCCGAATTTCTCAAGCGTGTGACGGAAATGTTACGCCCCTTCCCATACTGTGATGTCATGTCCCGGCGCGACGAGACAAAACCAATAAAACCCATTATAAACTTGCCATTTGTTGCATCCAGTGGGGACATAATTACTGATTATAATGACTTATACTGTCTTTTTACGCATTGTGTTGCATCGCGCTGCGTAAACATAAAACCATGTCTGCATTTGTGATCGGAGAAACAACAAGCGATACTCTACACTGCTCAAAACTCACGTTTGAATCGTCAGTGGCAAATCCTTTAAATATGAAAACATACTTACAGACTATGAGTCAGCATTATTTGTCAGCATCATAGATTGTATAGGGTCAGCATGCGCGCCGAAGGGGAAACAGGGGAACTGAATTCACCGGAACACCGGCATTGTAGGCTATTCTCCCAGGTGACTCCTCGTCCTCCGTAAAATGCATTGCACACATCTGAATATTTGGTTTGAACTGTTCTGGAACAGTCTTGTAAATACAACTTAACCACTGATTTCTAGTTGTATCCTCATTTGGAAGACCAAACAAAGTAGTTTCGCTTTCACAACGAAACACACAGCGTCTCCACGACATAGCGGCGGCGGCAACAATACTATAGCGAGAATCAAAGTTACGCCTTCTTTCTTTGCGTATACATTTGGGCGGTGTTATGTAAATCTTCCCACTCAGTGACGTAGACATGTGGGGGCATGTTTAAACGAGTCGTTTTAGGAGGCGTGGGCGAGTCTTAACTTTTATAAAAAATATCTCTTTGGGGTTGAGACTTTAGTCTTTGCAACTTTAGGGATCTTATCAATTCACAAACAGCTTGTAACACTCCAAAGAGAAAGGAAAACTTGAAATCTCATCATATGACCCCTTTAAGGCAAAGCACTTGGTTTACGATAATCTAGCAGATTAGCGCTGCATGTTTAAGACAATTTTGAACATATGTTGTGATTTGGGAATCACTAGCAGAAACTCAAAAAAAAAGCCACTGCACAAAACAAATCCCAGCCGGGTTTTTTCACTTTTTTGGGTCCCCATGAAACATTTCCGTTGTGGTCCGTGCTATTTGCAGCGCGTTTCTTCATTTGCATGTGTTGTGAGGATTTGCATCGCGTTTCTTCATTTGCATGTGTTGTGAGGATTTGCAGCGCGTTTCTTCATTTGCATGTGTTGTGAGGATTTGCAGCTCGTGTGTTGTCAAACTGATGAAGATGTTTTCTTAATTTGCTGGTGTTTTTTCAATTTGCATGTGTTTTCTTAAGTTGCAGCGCGTTGAGCTCTCTCGGCCACCGTAGAATTTGGCTTGGTGTAATTTATAAAAAAAAAAAATTCTAATTAAGTAATTATTTGTAAAATACAGTAGGCCTACTGAGATCAGAGTGCATGACACACAATCAATAATGCAATAATGCTGCACGATCTAGCTTTGCAAGCTCAGTCATATGAGGTCAGTCATAAAGTCATCAGTCATAAAGGGGTCATATGATGCTTTTTTAAAGATCATTATTTTGTGTATTTGGTGTAACAGAATATGTTGACATGCTTTAATGTTCAAAAAACACATTATTTTTCAAATACTGTACATTATTGTAGGTCCTCTGTGCCCCGCCTCTCTCAAACGCTTCGTTTTCTACAAAGTCCCGCATTCTGACAAGCGTAGTCTGCTCTGATTGGCCAGCTTGACCCAGTGCATTGTGATTGGCCGAACACCGCAAGCACTCGTCGGAAATGTAACGCCCCTTACCACAATCGCGAGCTTCATCTTTCTAAATAAATGTAAAGACATAGCCAGAAAGGGGAACAGAGTCTCGTGACAGACACAGGCATGAATATGTGTTTGCAGCACACAAGCCACGGTTAAGACAGCTGACTCCACTGTGATGTGTCTCGCTCTCTCTCTCTCTCTCTCTCTCTCTCTCTCGCTCGAACGCACGCACACGCACACACACACCGCTCTCTCTCTCTCTCTCGCGCGCGCGCACGCAGTCAATAGCAAATACTTAAACTAATAACAAAACAGTAGCTGATTCAGAAGCGCCTGATTGTCATAGCAAAGTCAGAATTACCTCCTCTCCTAGGTTCACGAAACGGTCGTCCATAAAATGCATTGCTGTTCTGTTGTAAGTAATCTTAAAGATTCCTAAATGCATCTACTTTCGGAAGGCCAAATAAAGTGCTTTGGCTTTCGCACTGAAACACACAGCGTCTCCCTGACATGCTGCTTCAACACTAACTGCGGTTATTGAAACCATGCCTTCTTTCTTTACTGGCACATTTGGGCGGCATTATGCAAATATTCCCACATAGTGAGGTAGATATGTGGGGCGTGTTAGAACGAGCCGTTTTAGGGGGGCGTGGCAGAGTCTTAACTTTGATAAAGAATATCTCTTTGGTTTTGAGACTTTAGTCTTTGCAACTTCAGGGATCTTATCTATGCACAATCAGCTTGTAACACTTCGAAGAGAAAGGAAAACTTGAAATCGCATCATATGACCCCTTAATAATTACATTAAGGGGTCATATGATGACATTTTATTATATTTTACTTTAATGAGAACTATTTACATACCTGTTTTCCAGCAAAATAGATTATTTAATGATTCACTCAATAACATTGTGTTTGAAACAACTATTTTGTTATGTGACATCATGAGCATTTATTATTATTATAGGCCTATGTAATATTTTACTCTGATAAAGACTGATACTTGCATTCTACCTTTTTGTGAAAATATCCTATGCCTAGCACACCGTTAAGCTATCTGTTGTCTTAATCTCATGTTTTTGTCTTTATGTTCCTTCAGTTATTATGTTTAATTTGCGTTTATTCTACTACAACAATCTCTGGATACCTTGTCCTGGAATGGGGTAAGTTTTATGACTTTGAGTCTTGTTGTGTAGCCCATTTCTGCAAAGAGGTCCTCGCTGACAGTTCCTGTCCATTTATGCAAATGTCCTCTGAAAGAGTATGAATGAAAACAGACACATTTTTCTCGCTATGGTCTTAACATTAAAGTTACATTAAACGTTGAAGTTAACATAAATATCCTTAAATTTTCTTTTTCAGGTTGAGAAAGGTTTTTAATGCTTTTCTGAGCCTTTCTGTTAAAACTTAACTTCTACATTCTATCACTTTACTAACCTTATGGCCATTCCATCACAATGCAGTCGTTTAGAATCCCATGACTGCAGATGCAGAGAACCGTGGCTCTCACCTCATCTTTACACAGGTTATTCTTTTGGACTGGTGCTACTACTAATGCAGTCTCTGTCAAGGTGATGCACACATGGTCATTCTCCCACTTGAGGTCTAGGTAATATCTGACTTAATGCTCAGCAGGCATCTTTAAGCTATAATCACAAGGCATGTTTATCTTTGCGGCTTCTGATGGTGGTTTCATTCTGTTTCCTCAAATCTATTGGCTTTGGTCTTACTTTGCTTATCACGGCCTTCATATCACATAACCCGGCATATCATGGCTATACGCATAGCACAGACTATTACAGTCTTTCGCATAGCATGGCCTTTTGCAGCCTTTTGTATAGTATGGCCTTTCACTGCCTTTTATTTAGCATGGCCTTTCGCATAGCACAGACTATCTCAGACTTTTGTATAGTATGGCCTTTCACAGCCTTTCGCATAGCACGGACTATCTCAGCCTTTCGTATAGTATGGCCCTTCGCAGCCCTTCACATATCACGGACTATCAGAGCCTTTCGAATACTATGGTCTATTGCGGCCTTTTGCTTGGCACAGACAATCACAGTCTTTTTCATAGCATGGCCTTTCGCGGCTTTTCACATAGCATGGCCTACCATAGCCTTTCACATAGCACATTTTATAACATGTCCTATCTGTGCCTTTCACATTACATGGCCTATTGGGGCTAACAGGTAGACTGACTATTGTTGATTTTATATAAGCTGGCTTTTAGTGGCCCTTTTCTTAACTGGCCTATTATGGCTTTTCGTTGTTTATTCACATAATTAGCTTATCATGTCACGTTGCGCTGCATGGCCTATCGAGGCCTTCGCATAGAACGGCCTATCGTGGCCATCTGGTAAAATTAAATATTATCATTTATTTAACCTGGCCTATTGTGTTTTCATCATTTTATTCACAAAACGGCATATATTTTCCTCTTGCAAGGGTTTTCTTTAAACAATGCTTTTAAGGGTTCAATAGCTAGCTAAAGTTCAATTAGCTAGTAAGGCATTGCTGTAAAATAAGTGTTCTTAGCCTTCTGCAAGGGTATTGTTCCACAAGGTTTATTTATCAATCTTCATTCTGTGTCCCATGCTTTCTTAGTATTTCTTTAATTTCGTGTCATGTGATCTGGTTTATTTTCTTTTGGGGGTTAACTCGTTGGGTTCCAATGGTTAGATGGAGTTTTGTCTGCAGAGTCTTTCAAGCATTTGCGGGAGTTAAGCCCAAGATTATTTATATTTATTTTATTACCAGTATTTACGCTCTTTGTGTTTGTAACCCAGCCTACTGTGGTTTCTACGTAACATGACCTACGTGTCTATCTGCGTTAATCGGCCTAATATGACCTCTCATCAGCCCGTCAGGGCCTCCACGCTGCACAGCCTGTCGGGGTCTTCACTTTACATGGCCTTTCAAGGCTTCACATTACACAATGGCCTTTGCACAATATGGCCCAGTGCCACCATCAGGTAAGTCTGAATATTATTGTTTATTTAACTTATCCTATCCTGGCCCTTCACAACATTGGCCTATCGTGGGTTTTCTCATTACATGAACTATGCTGCCTTTGCGTTAAATGGCATAATGCGGCCTATCATAACATAGCTCATACAGTCATTTGTTTATAAATTTGTATTAATTAGGCCTTTTCATAAAATTTTATGCTAATCTTTTGACTTCATTTTAGGATATCCAATAAAGAAAAGCCTCAACTGGTGGGTATCAGTTCACACTTCTTTTGGATGTAGGCTCCGACACTGCCTTCATCTTCAGGCAGGATCAGCCAAATCTGCGTCCCCAGGATTTGGTCAAAGGACGGGCCTATGCCAAATAATTTTTCTATACAACTATTTACTAATTATTGTAACTCACTCACCACCATCTGTTAACACTTTACGGAATAAATACCATGTAAACATTTAGAGTCTTTCTGATAGAAATAACAATATAAATCTTTACTATCACTTTTTTTATCAATTTAACACATCTGTAGCGTCTGGACCACTCAAACACACAATATATATTTTGTTAGCTAGATTTAACAAATACTCTGTAACACCCCAGGAAGCCGAACAGGCCCCTTACTCTTCTCTGTACTGAGTTAAGATTTAACCCTTTCCTATACCAACTGTATGCGTGTGTGTGTGTCTGTGTATGTTAGACCAGTTTATGTGTTTATGTAGGATGTTAGACCAGTTTATGTGTTTATGTAGTATGTTAGACTAGTTTAAGTGTTTATGTAGTTAATAAAACCTTACTTGTATCACAATTGACGTGGTTCATTGTTTGCTCATAACTGGAGTCACTTAATCATGCAGATTTATGCTACAAGCTTTTGTAGAATTGTACAGTAAGAAAGTTATTTCCCTTAACCAGGAAATTAACGTTCTTAGAATTGACAAGACAGTTGACCCTGAGAGGTCAGCTAAATATCTACAGTGGATCTAAATATTCATAATTAATTATAACTAGTTATGATTAATTATTCATATCTCCTCATGAGCTGATTCGTTACACATCCTTGATGAATATTACTGTTTTTTTTCTGTATTTTTGATCAAATAAATGCAGGCTTGATGAGCATAAGAGACTTCTTTCAAAAACATTAAAAATAGTAATGTGTCCAAACATTTGACTGGTACTGTATGTACATATTACTCAAACTTTATCTAAGGTAATATATGTTTAGTTTGTTGAGGATATTATTATGGCTATGATATTCAGTATGATTATTGCACAGGTGTGCCTTAGGCTGGACACAATAAAAGGCCACTTTAAAATGAAGAGAACACCTCTCCAAAATGCCAGATGCCATCGAAAGTGAGCATTTGCCCACTCAAGTCGGTTACGACGACGAGCTGCAGTCAGCATCTTGATATGCCACACCTGTGAGGTGGATGGATTATCTCGGCAAAGGAGAAGTGCTCACTAACACAGATTTAGACAGATTTGTGAACAATATTTGAGAGAAATAGGCCTTTTGTGTACATAGAAGAAGTCTTAGATCTTTGAGTTCAACTCATGAAAAATGGGGGCAAAAACAAAAGTGTTGCGTTTATAATTTTGTTCAGTGTATATATTTATTTATTTATTTGTTTTTTGTTTTTTCCTAGCTGGGTGTGGGCAGGATTTCCCCCTCCTATTTAATCAATATTGACTACAGATAATGTCATATCATTAATATTAATAATATGATATTATGTATTGCATTGTTACATTAAATATGCACTATAAACACAAATCAAGTGGAAGTGAAAGAGACAATCACTATTAAGCAGAAAATAAGTTAATTTCTACTTAGTTAAAACTGAAATTAAGAGTTATGTTAGAGCAGTAATGTAATCATCAGCAGAATTTAGAAGATACACAAATCTAAAGTCCTTTTTTTTACATAAAAAACTGTTCTAATGTATTTGCTTTTTGACGTAGAATACAAACTCTATTCAAAGTAAATTTTTTGCTATTTTGCAAGTCAGCTCCTGACACAATGTCATTCATTGTACGCACAAATTCAAGCGTTGGGTCAGGGTGCGTCAACAGCGCTTGCACTCTTTTAAACTCGTAATAAACCAGTGAATGATCTGTCCAGAAATGACGCTGATCGACATAACAAGTAGAACCTGAAGGAGGTGTTCATTACGGCAAACATTCAGAAGGGGGACCTGCTTTGAAACAGCAACATTAATTGTTTTAATTACAGGTGAGTGACAATTCAACTATATCCAATGAACAATGAGGCTAGTATTTTGCTGCCTGTCTTGACTGGTGGACTAGCATATAGCGGATGTTATGGAGGCCCCCATCTCAAAGCCTGAGGCCCTAGACAATTGCCTGCTCTGCCTATATAATTAGTGCTGGCCCAACAGAACTCTTACTTTTTGTGACCTATTTCATTTATTTATGATTGACAAAAATGCATCACATTACGTTCATTAGTTTGGTTATGTTAAAACTGTGTAATGTTATATGTAATTCAAAAACATAAATCTTAAATTTAGGCCTAAGTATTTTTGAATGTTATGAGTATATATTATGATCACTTGATGTTTCTTTTGTTCAGTGTCACATTCTATAATGCATCTGGCATCTGCAGGTCGTAATTGTCTGCTTCGGGTCAGCAGGTCAACGGTCTGATTAGCACTGCAGTGCAGTGAGATCACTGGAAAAGTTCAGGGAAGACGTTTGAATATCAGCAGATGTGAACTGAGGATGAATGTTTACATGGCTCTTAATCAGCCACAAAACGAATCAGGCTTGTTGCAAACTGTGCTTGAATTCTGTTTCTTGAATTGTCTTTCTCTAGATGAGGCAATGCAAAAACATGACTTTCCAATGAGTTTTTAATTAGTCTTTTTGATGTGGTTTCCAGAGAAAATGTCTTAAAGCTAGACAAACTGACCTGAGAAGAAACACTGCAATAGATATGGTATTTATTTATTGAGTCCTGAACATGTGTATTTTGTAGATTTAGTTTTTTCTTTCCTGACCTTTTTTTTTTTTTTTTTTGGTAGCTCAAACAGTGGAGCAAATAATAGCAACATCAAGATCATGAGTTAAATTCCCAGGAAATGCATTAACTGAAAATGTAAATCTTTTTGGAAAAAAGTGTCAAATGCAGAATACATCAATGTAAATGTTTTCTCTTGTTAATACTTCAACAACTGAAAAAAAAATCTGCCAGTGCAGAAAGACAGAACACTCATATTAAACACTGATATTAAAGACAAAATCCCTGAAAACACATCTGAAAAATATCTTAAAATGAATACAAGTTAATTAATACATTAATACAAAATTAATTAATACAGTTCTGGAATACAGAACATAACTTCTGGAATCACAAAATGAATTGTGATTAATTAATGTAATATAATATTAAATTAATTCATTTAATGGATTAATTTAAAAAGTTTGAAAGCAAGATGATTTACATAAATAAACACTGAATTTAAGGGTTTCCTTTAAAACAATATTGTCTCAGAAATAGAAAGTCTGAAATAGTATTTTATTTTTCTTCTTCTTCTTTTTCTTCATCTTTTTAAATTTTTTACAACTTTGAAACATCATGTTTGCATACTGAAATATTTTAGTGTTTATCTTGGTGTTTAATGTACATAAAAGGGTGTCTGGTTTGAAACTACCTGTCTTACTTTAAGAGCATTTTATTGAGCCTTTTTTGATTGAGCTACAGGAAGGTGTGTTATTGCTGTTGTCTCCACAGAAGTTACCGTTGAGAAGATCACACTCTTTGCTTTCACCGGCATTCTTGCAATGAGTCTGCAGCAGTCGGAGAAACGCAAGTGCCAATTCCTTTTTGTTCTCTTTTGACTCGTTACCTAGGCACTTCGCTTATTGTGGTACTTGTGTTGATGACATAAACGTACTGTAGTTTGAAAGTAGATATTTCAGCCATGCAAAGTGACTTATTCTGAGTTTGAGATCTGGTATTTCCTCACAAGTCCTCATTAAAGAAGGACAACATCACTGTGGGGTTCTCTGGACTAATAAACTGAATTAAATGGAGATTAATTTGACTGATTATGATATGACCTGTTAAAGCCATTAAACTTAAATGTCATATGGGAAAGATCTAGATTAAAAACCACTAAAAACTATTTGTTTTCTCTAAACTGGAAGGTAGTTTCATACTTACACAATGGAACACATTTGGTAAGCAGTTGCAGTGGTCAGCGCTGAAGTGAAGTAAGGTCAAATTAGATGAACTGTGGTCAGTGAGTCAGTGTTTGATCTTGCCAAGAATGAACTTCCAGGCCTCATAAAACGGGTTCCTGTCAGCAGGAGGCAGATGTCAAGAAAGCAACCGGTGAGTCATTTGATCATTCCAGACGGCATCAGGGTGTCACGGGCGAGATGAGATGAAGAACTTCAGGGCAGACACTGATGTTTTATAAGAGCAGGTATTCAGCGCATTCATTGTGGTCAGACGGGGACTTTCTGACTCTTATTTCAAGATGTATGCATCAAACCAACAAAGCTGAGGAAAGCTTCAGTTTTATACAATAAAGTACTGTAGTGGTTTATATGATACCCAAAGGCAGTGCTTCTTAACCATTCATTCATTTATTTATTAATATAATAATCATTGTATTAATACATTATTATTAATATAATATAATAAAATAATCTAAAAATAAATGATAAAAAAACTCTGATAATATGAATTAAATATTACATAAAATATTTATTTTTATATGCCCTAAATTACCTTTTTTTTTTCCTGAGGAACATGCAGTTCTAGAACACAGAACATAATTTCTAGAAACACAAAATTAATTATGTTTAATTAATGTAATATGTTAAATTAACTATATTAATTCAGTATATGAATAAAAAAAGTAAAACAAATAAATAAAAAAAAAACAAGCAAATTTGTTATCATTCTAGCGGAAATATATTGAAAAAATGGTGTCTCTCAGAAATGGCTAAATTTCACAAATAATTGCGATGACAAGTATCACACTGAATTAAACATGACATTTTAAAGTAGAAACTTAACTTAAACAGTATCTTCTTGTATAACATACTTTGGTAATCTTTGTTTTAATTATAACTTTAAAACATACTGTTTTATAGTGTACTGGAAATATCAGAAATTGGAGATATTGTTCTATATCTGAATATATTCAGATATTGTGTTGGAGTCAAAAAGGTTGAAAACCACTGCTCTCTCAGAGAATACCATGGTACATGTCCAAAAACATGGTATCAGTACAGTAACACATTCAAAGAAATATAGTAATAAATACCTTTTGGTCCTTTTTTGTCAGGATGCTTCATGTCAGGTAATTGTTTTGTTGTAGTTGGTTGCAAGTTGATTGATAGGCTGTTGCTAAGGTCTGTTTTCCATTATAAATATTTAATAAATAAAAAATCCTAAAACAAGAAAATTTACTTGAGTAGGTCGATGGCAAAGGATATTAAGTATTGTTTTCTGAAAAAATGTATCAAAATAATAACTAATATCTGTCAATAGGGTCACACAAATAAACTTAATTCAAAGGGAAAGCAAGTTTATTTTTTCTGCCAATAGGGTCATTTTTATGACCCTATTGGCAGATATTCCATAATGACCAATGCTATCTACCAAGGGCAGCGAAAATTAACATAAGGTCGCCAACAAGCAAAACCGATGCTAATCCTCTGGCATTCCAAAAAATGAAGAAAAAAAAATACTACTAGTGGAAATAATTCTCTCCCTTTTAACACGTGCTCTCTGTTTGCTGCAGCAACAATCACAGCCATGTCAAGCGCAAAATGGGTTAACATATGCTTTTTTTGGGAGGTAAGTAATGGCACAAGTACCAGTAAATTGACTACTGCAAACCTAAGTAAATCATGTTGCGTGATTCATTTAAATAAAGACACTCCGACAAATGCATATTCAATAAAGTCAAACACAAAATGACTGTCCAAGCCTTTTCAGTGCAAATTTTTCACTGCGTGTCTTCAGTAAATCCAGACAGTACTTTTTTAAAGCCAAAAGAGTGCTTTACAATAAAGTTACAAAGTGCTTTACAATAAAGTGCTGATGATATATTCCTGACGACAGGCTCAATCTCCACCGTGCTCACTGACCATCAAGAGTGATTATCAAGCTGAAAGACTCGCAGAAAACAAGAGACTCTGTTTTCAGAAATACTGTAGCTAGAACCACATCTGAAGTCTTGAATCAATAAACAGAGTCACTTTTTTAGAGCAAACTAATCCATGAATCTGTCCAGAACCTCCTGCTGCGGGTGACTCCCACGTCTCAGACGGGATGGACGGGTCAGAGTGGGGCCGTGAGTGTTTTGTTACGTCTTTCTTGGAAATGATTCCTCATTGGGTGCTGATGGTTCAGTTAGTCTCAAAGAAAGAGCTGAAGTTCAAAGAAAAATGACTGGTTTGGAGAGGATGATGAGGTGTCTCGATGTAAACTTTACTTGGTCATGATGGGTAAACTGGGAAACGCTCAGGATGTTCTTACAAACCTCAAAGCTTTGAATGAATCGTTTCTGCACTGCATGTCACAGATGCCAATGCAAATGCAGTTTTGGCTCATTATCATTTGCTTAACTGCGTGTGTGTTTGCTTGATGAGTGACACTGGCTTTTAGAGCCAAATATAAGTCACCGCCAAGTCGGCGAGAGGGAATGTCTGTCACCGTACTTTCAGGAAAAGTAAACATTGAAGTCTTTTGGAGATGCCTAAAAGAGAGGAGTGCATTTTTCCTCAGCTGCTCGTGTCTCATTGGAAAAATTGGCCTGTTTTTTCTTTCTTTTTGCCATAAATATTAAAGACGTTTTTCTTGGCGGCTATTAAGGAGAGTCATGCTTCTTCATTTTTGTAAAAACAACCCCAACGGTTTCAAATCATGATGACAGATTTGTACTTTTTATATAACAGACTGACAAAGGAAAATGGAGGATAATACATATAGCAACCATTGGCAGCAAAAATATATATTTTTTTTATATATGTATTTAAAAAAATGCTAAAAATTTATACATTTGTTCAAATGTTTCCAAATAAATTTACTTAAATATAGTTTTGTGTTTTTAAAAAAAAAGAAAATATAAATATATATTTTTAAAAGCATTTAAAAAAATATTTTGTCTGCCCTATATTTGTTGAACATACTGTGTGTGACACATTTGAATAAAAATCAGCAAGGAACATATAATACAATATATATTTAAAAAGTATGTATATATATATATATATATATATATATATATCTGTAGAAAAAATTTTAACATTATTAAATTATTATAAATCTAAGTTTAATTAGTTCTATTTATTTATAAACAAATATATTTTGGTATATGAAGGCTGAAACTAAATATATTTTAAATTTCATTATGCTTTACAACATGTATTTAGCATATACGGTATGAAATATATTTTAGCCAGAAAAATAAACAAATTATGTATAGGATGGGTGAGAAAAACAATAACGTACATGTGCATTAATTGCATATTAATTTTTACTGCTTTTTAGGCAGCGTTTTGCTCAGGCCTGGACTATCTATCTATCTATCTATCTATCTATCTATCTATCTATCATTTCTTTATGTCATTCCAAACCTGTTTTGAAAAATGTTGTTTTGGACCCCACTGATTTTCATTTGATCTTACCCTTAAATTTAGTTTTGTTGGTGTAACCTAATATACTGTATTTAAATTGATTCAGTAATATTTACATTTTTATTTAAATAAAATAAATTAATTTAGATGTTACCACATGAAGCACATTTTTTTAGGTTACCATTTTTCAGTGTGTATAAACACCTGAAAATGCAAATCATTCACTACCATGGTATATATCAAAGTACAATGCTTTGAGGAAAGTGTGGGCTCATATTTTGCTCTTTATTGGTCAATAGTTCTAGCTGTGTCCTGGTTTCTCTTAAAATTCCTTTTGAGAAGTTAAATAGACACCATTTCCGGAAAAAAAAAGCAGCACAACTGTTTTCAATATTGGTAATAATCATAAATGTTTCTTGATCAGTACAGCAATATATTATAATGATTTCTGAAGTATCATGTGAAACTGAAGACTGAGATTTGAATTGCACAATTAGGAGGTTTGAGGTTATCCCTAATAATTGCATTAAGATTGAATAACCACGATCATGCAATTAATCAAAGGTTTAATCTGAGCATAGATAGAGACATTGAGATCTCTTCTGAAATTCCAAAAGATTTAAATTCTGTTTCCATGGTAACATCAACCTTTCTGATTTGCAGATGTATCTTCATGATTATGAATTTAATTCTTCACTAGGAATTTGGGAATTAAAAATATTTCTTTAACAAATATGTTGTAATGCTATTTTGACGTAACATTGTTTAACATCTGAGCTCATGGTTGATCTGTCTCTAAAAATGAATTCTCTGTGGAGAACATGAATGAGATTTTGACTCCTGCAGCTTGACTTTTGCATTCTGTTGTTTTACCGTTGTCTAAAGTGGTAAGAAAATTGGTAGTTAAGACTGTCACAGAGTAATTTCAAATATACTAAAGTGGATGTAATGCTGGGAAGTTCAGGTTATGTGTCTGGTTATTTTAATGCTACCAGAGCAACTGGTTTATGGTCATACAGAACAGTTTTAGTGACTGTGGTTTTCTGCAGTAAGTGGGATTTCTAAGAATAGCGTGTGCAGTGAGAAACGAACAATTAAAGGGGATGTGAGAAATAATGTTCCGTCTCAACAGTCTGAGAATTTACGTGAGCAAATCTCACAAAAATCAGCTTAAAATAGTTCAGCCACACACTCCTTTCCATACAATGCCTACAATCGCTTTGCGTGGGGGAAAAAAATAAATTTTATATATATATATATATATATATACACACATATATATATATATATGGCGTTCTGGGTGGCTGCTAGTCTGCTCTATTTGGTTGCTAGGTATTTTCAGTGGTTGATAGGGTGTTGCTAAGTCATTGCAATAGTGTGGTTACTAGGGTGTTCTTAGTGGTTGATAGGTGGTTGCTAGGGTATTCTGGGAATAATTAGAAATATGAATAATCAGTAGGGTGTACTGGGTGGTTGATAGGATGTTGTAAGGTGGTTGCTAGGGAATCTGGGAGGTTACTAGGATGTCCTTAGAGGTTGCTAGAGTGTTGCTAGGTGGTTGCTAGGGAACTTTAGGTGGTCACTTGTGTATTCTGTACCTATATTTCTAGATTTAAATTTAGAAAATCAATGGTTCTATAAAGAAAATGTATGTGTACATGCTGGTGTGTTTTGAGTTGTTGCTATGGTGTTAGTATGCAGGTAACCAGGGTGTTTCTGTGATCCTCCATTATATAGATATGGCTTGAGCCCTCAGGTTTGACTATGAGCACTATGAACACTAGAGATAAGTGACTTAACTAACACCACTAATGAGTCGCAGACATCGGCGCTTGTAGGAAGAAGCCCATTTGGTGAGTCCTCAGTGATATTTGAGAAACAAGGCTAAACTACTGTTTCTCAGGAAATCAGAATGCTGTCCTAATGCACGGTAAGTAAAGCCTGTGTGGTTTGCGTGTCTGCTCTTTCACTTATACGTCTGAAATGTGAAATGCCAGTGTTATGTCCAAACAGATGGTTGAAACATTACACATGAACAAGCAGATTTCTGAGCATACATCCGTTCTGACCCAAGAGTCCTGCACTGAGGGAAATCTGCTTATTTTAGCCAAGATATTTATATGAGCACGACAATGGCATTGGAATGTTTTACTTTATTAATTGTGAATTTTGAAACTGTAGCCTAGTATGTAAAACTACAAGCTAGTAGTTCTGTTATTGCGATTTGAGTCTTTATTCTTCATGGTCTCATCATAAAATGATAAAAGTCATTTTCAGAGATGTTGTTGCTGAACATGCAGATGTGAAGTACAAGACCTGACCTTTGACCTGCAGGCTGATCAGATGCATTTCAGAGCACAACACTGTGCACATTTCACTTACATTTGCGACTATAAATAGATGAACAAACTGTAAAATTTATTTTTAAATGTGTGTGAATAAAACAAGTCCTCAACAAGTCTAAGAAAATTCAGTTTTATGAAATGTAGGTAATAAAAAGTCTTAAACATCTTAAATGGTATAACAAAGTCTTAATTATAATTTTTAGATGTTTTACATTTGGGAATGGATAAACAGGATTGTGACACAACCAAATGTGATTATTAAACTTCAAAAGCTATTATGTCAGTGTTTATTACAATATTTACTTTATTGTGTTTATACTGTAATATGTTGCAGATGTGCATATTTTATCTCCCTCGTTTTGAATGAGCAGCTGCAAAGAAAGATTCAAAATAAGAGTCCCCATGTATTTCGGGCCTGTTTATAATTTTTTTATGAACAGTTTTTTAATTGTTTGTTGTTGTTTTTGTAAGTAGGCCTATACATAATTACATAATTATTAAATACACTTTGAAGCATAAATATATATATATATATATATATAAATAGTGTACTTTTTGTTTTCTAATAAAGTAAATCATATATTAAGGAATAATACATTTTAAACATTTCCATTGTGCCCCTAATGCTTGTTTAATTCACTCCTAAAGTCTTTCAACTTAAGCATCAAGCCCTGCTCTTATAAGTCAAATTTTCATGTTCACAAATAGCACTGCTGCTAATGAAGATCTTGTCCTGAGCAGACGGATCAGCTGATCCTCTTATGTTCATCATCCTGAAATCCATCCCTCTCTCGGAGCATCTGTGTTTACTCAGACACACATGAGGCATGGTTTGATGGTCAGTGACGTGCCATCGGAAACAGTCCATTAACGTCTGAGTGTTACCAGTCTGTCCATGCCTTTATTGACTGGACTCAGATTACTATCCCTCCATAAGTTTCAGCGTCCTCCAGAGTTCCTGCTGATCTTTCACAGGTGAGTTATCGGTGCTACAGAATGAAATTCATTCAGTTTGATTTAAAGGAATGAAAAATTTGCTGAAAATGTACTCTCAGGCCATCCAAGTTTGTTTCATCATCAGATTTGAAGAAATTTAGCATTACATCACTTGCTCGCCAATGGATCCTCTTCAGTGAATGAGTGCCGTCAGAATGAGAGTCCATAATCTTCCATAATCTTGTCTTCTCAAGACACTAATTGATGGACTGGAGTGGTGTGGATTACTTGTGGATTATTGTGATGTTTTATCAGCTGTTTGGACTCTCGGCTGATACCTGCAATTGTATTTTAGTACTTCAGAGCACTTTACAATGTCACTCATTTCAGAGATGGGCATAAATACATGAACATGTATTTAAAATAAAAATACAAAATATTGTGTGGAAAAAATTATTTAAATACAAATACAAAATACTGTGTGGAAAAATTTATTTAAATACAAAATACAGTGTGGAAAATTTTATTTAAATACAAATACAAAATACTGTGTGGAAAAATATATTTAAATACAAATACAGTGTTTTTTATTTTGAAAATACACAAAATACATGTGAAATTGGCCATACAGTGCAGGTATCCCTTTAGGCTGAAATCTATCTGGACCTATTCTGGGGAAAAACAAACAAACAAACACACATTTTGATGTGTACAACTGCTTAGAAACTTTTGTTTTCATTTTACATACCTCTTCTCTTCCCCTACCCTGTAGGAAATACAAAACTACAAAAAAAGCATATTTATTTCATGTTATATTTATTTTGTTGTATATAAAGTTTATTCAAATGAAAAAGTTGATCTAAAATTAAAATTTTTAAATTAGAATTCCTTTAGATAGCATTTAACACTATTTGCTCAAAGGTTTTTTATGTATTTATTTTTTATTTTACGAACGATAAACCAAAACCTAAAGATTTGTTTGTGGTGAACCATTCATCAGTGAATGCCTCTAGCGCCTCTAGCGTGCATTTAAATGTCCCGCCCCTCACCTCGGCGGCATGTGCTCCGGTTGTATTATAAACAACTGCATTGTTAATATCGCTTATCAGTTTGAGCCCAATTGAGAAGCAGAGGATATTATTGAAGAGGATCGTGCAGAACCTGTGCAAGCATGGCTTTTAATGGTAGGCCTATATTTTTTGTTTGTTGTCTCATACTTTTAGATATGCTGTTATTTGTAAATGCTACTGCTTATGTTAGCTTTTAATATACAGTTTTATCCTGATTAAAGCTTTAATACAGTACAGCAACTGTACGCACGTCCATGTTTAACGCTTCTCATAACTAAGTGAAAATAAGTGTATAATTGTAACAGTTCATTGTTGGAGGTGAGCTGAATGAGAGAGAGAGAGAGAGAGAGGGAGATGCAGAGCGTGTGCAGAGCAGGGGGACGCGAGGAACAGTATTAAGAACTGCTGCTTTAGAACATTGATTTTGAAACTTGTGAATCCATTAGAATCGTTAAAAGACAGAATCGCGATTCATATATTAATAGATTTTTACGTGCACCTCTAGTTTTCTCTTCCTCTTCTCTAAAGCAGCGCAGCATGGCCTCGCCCCCTTTGCTGCCTTTTCCTGAGGGCAGGGTTTATCTGGGTTTGTGATGTCACAAACCCGGGAAGCAACTTGTTGTAGTCCCTACCAGCCGTTTTTGTAGGCATTAATGTGCCAGAATTTTAAAAGATGATATCTCCATTTGCATTGAACTTTCAGCTTCGTAACTTTGCAGATATTGTTTATGCTCAAACAGCAACATTAAACACTAACTAACGTTAAAAAAGTGAAATCGCAATGAACCACCCCTTTAAGAAATGTACTCAAAAACATTTCCACGTGTTCTCCAAAATTACCCACAACCTAATCAGTTTATGTGTGAAAAAATTAATTTATTCACAAACTTCTCACGAAACGACTGTTTGACAAACTACTCGGCAAACTACTTCCTCCCACTGCTGCTTTCTGATGGTTTGGAGAACAATTACTCAGAGTTGCCCCCTGTCGTTTCACAGAATCGTACAACGGTGAGCGCATCAAGTATAAAACCTCGTCTTTTTAGGGAGGAGCGGGTAGTCAGCATGTTTGCGGCGTAGAGCCATACAAAAGTATAAACAAGGCTTCAACTGCACAAAATGCTTCCACTACGACAGAAATCAGGAGATGCATGATGATTCCACCGCTTGCCGCGTCCCGTGTGAAAGGGCCTTTAAGTCAAAAGTGTAGGCCTACAACAATTACTCAGAGTTGCCCCCTGTCGTTTCACAGAATCGTACAACGGTGAGCGCATCAAGAATAAAACCTCGTCTTTTTAGGGAGGAGCGGGTAGTCAGCATGTTTGCGGCGTAGAGCCATACAAAAGTATAAACAAGGCTTCAACTGCACAAAATGCTTCCACTACGACAGAAATCAGGAGATGCATGATGATTCCACCGCTTGCCGCGTCCCGTGTGAAAGGGCCTTTAAGTCAAAAGTGTAGGCCTACTTGTCGGCGTTCCACTCTGCACCAAGCACATCACATTCTATTGCTCATTCATTCATGCTTCTTTTTCCACTCCAACGTTCCATAATTCCTGTCCACTAAAAGCTGCACGGATATATAATTGCTTATCACGATAGGCCTATCTATGTAAATGATTTATAAAAATTTCAGTCGATTCACATTTTATATCATCGCCACGATGTGATGTTTTATTAACAAGTTTCGGGAGGAGCGCGCACAGATAATTAACACGGCCAGTTCATCATCAGTAATTACACCATCTATCCAATCAGTTAACATCACCTAAATCACCTATAACGACCCTTTTCCATATTTCCCAACTGCCGCAGCAGTTCCCGCTCCCGCTGGAGCCATTATCTGTATTCTCCCCGGACAGCACGCCAAATACGCATAAACTTTACTCGGTTCATTATAAGTAAGTGTGAACTCGTGAAATGTATTGTCATATCACCTAGGCCTAACATGCAGTAATGCTTTAAACACACTTGACAATAGTTGATAAAAAACAACAACCGATTAACTATCAAAACTGATTGGCTAAAACTATTCAGTGCTCTTTTATTCTTTAATGTTAATTGAAGGCAAATCTGAATGATGCACTATTTTAACTTTAATCGACAAGTACTGTTGACCATGACATCCTCACCTTATCTTATTCCAGAAAAGTTGCTCACTCAATGCTTGATGGAGTTGTACAGCTGCAGCTCACCTGATGAATGTTGGGGGGAGGGTACATTTCTGAACTAGTTGATGAATGAAATCAACACTCTGATAAAGAAGTTGACTGGCACAAAGTATTTTATGTATTTTGAAAATACAAAAATACTAATCTTAAATGTATTTAAATACAAAATACATTAGATTTTTTTTTGTACAATAGTATTTTGTATTTCAAATACGTATTTCAATTACATGTATTTGAAATACTGCCCATCCCTGACTGATTTATTGGTAAACACATTAAACGTTTGTCTGAAAATGTTGCATGTTTATGAGAGAAATTAGAGGTTGCACAACATCATGAGGACATGCGGCATCAATCCAAATGTGCAGTCCGGTGCAGTTCTTCAGTATTCCTCAGGCACACGCCACAGCACATGCATATCGGCCACTTGGTTGCGATACAAGAAAATCATTCATTAATGTCTTTCTTTTCTGGAATAATTTGACTATGGCTTCATGAGCAGTAATAATCAAATATTTCAGATGGTCTTCTCATACCAAGCCCCACCAAAAATGACAGAGCTTGTTTGTACCAGAGTCACTCCCTTCACTCAAGTTACTATTCCTATCATTCGCCCTGATGAACTGCAGCCAAATGCTTTTCAGGCTCAAGTTTTTAATGTCAAAGGCTTTTAAATGCAAAATAGTATTTTGTATTTCAAATACGTATTTCAATTACATGTATTTGAAATACTGCCCATCCCTGACTGATTTATTGGTAAACACATTAAACGTTTGTCTGAAAATGTTGCATGTTTATGAGAGAAATTAGAGGTTGCACAACATCATGAGGACATGCGGCATCAATCCAAATGTGCAGTCCGGTGCAGTTCTTCAGTATTCCTCAGGCACACGCCACAGCACATGCATATCGGCCACTTGGTTGCGATACAAGAAAATCATTCATTAATGTCTTTCTTTTCTGGAATAATTTGACTATGGCTTCATGAGCAGTAATAATCAAATATTTCAGATGGTCTTCTCATACCAAGCCCCACCAAAAATGACAGAGTTTGTTTGTACCAGAGTCACTCCCTTCACTCAAGTTACTATTCCTATCATTCGCCCTGATGAACTGCAGCCAAATGCTTTTCAGGCTCAAGTTTTTAATGTTTTCATCCTACTTTTGGGAATATTGTGAAATACCTCCTTTGGTTTGGATAATTGAATAATTGATTGGTTGCACGACACCTGTCACGAATCCGGTCCATGAACTTTCCTTTTCATTGACTCTCGCACCACACAAACTGTTGCATAGCACCCCGGACTACATTTCCCATCATGCATTGCACTGATTGCACTCAGCACGAATTGCACACACCTGTTTACACTGATTGCACCCAGCTGTTTCACTTTGGTTTGGATAATTGAATAATTGATTGGTTGCACGACACCACAGTGCTGCAATCCATCTAGAATCAGTCTACCGTTCACCAGACTGAAGTCACAGCACATTATCAGAGGATCACACACTTGCATATCACATGATGTCATGATACTGGAAGATTCAACGAGCCACATTTCAACTGTGAGTATTAACACACAATGTATGACATCTCATCATCTCATAGCAAGATTACATTTAGCTGCTTCTCGGATGTGTTTTCTGAGAAAAAGAGACCATTAATCCCAAATGTATCTTATCTAGAATTTCAGACCTCAACAATGTCTCAAACTGAACTAAGATTTGCAATCAAAAATCAGAGATCAAGATGAACTTAAACATAAACTTTAGTTAAATTTTTAGTTGTTTTCGTACTTCAGTTTAAACTTAAACTAAACTAAAATGAGGTATGTTGCCTTGTCAGCTGGCTAGGTTTTTATTTTTATTTTGGTCAATGCTTATTTTATTTTAAGCCACAGTGCTGCAATCCATCTAGAATCAGTCTACCGTTCACCAGACTGAAGTCACAGCACATTATCAGAGGATCACACACTTGCATATCACATGATGTCATGATACTGGAAGATTCAACGAGCCACATTTCAACTGAGTATTAACACACAATGTATGACATCTCATCATCTCATAGCAAGATTACATTTAGCTGCTTCTCGGATGTGTTTTCTGAGAAAAAGAGACCATTAATCCCAAATGTATCTTATCTAGAATTTCAGACCTCAACAATGTCTCAAACTGAACTAAGATTTGCAATCAAAAATCAGAGATCAAGATGAACTTAAACATAAACTTTAGTTAAATTTTTAGTTGTTTTCGTACTTCAGTTTAAACTTAAACTAAACTAAAATGAGGTATGTTGCCTTGTCAGCTGGCTAGGTTTTTATTTTTATTTTGGTCAATGCTTATTTTATTTTAAGTAATTCATTTTTTTCTTATGGTTACAGTTTTAGTTAACAATAATAACCCTGATTTCATTGGGATAAAAATCTGAGACAAAGTTAATGCTTCAATTGTGAAAAAAATCCTCAAGGAACGTTAATGGATTTTTTAATGGAAATAAACTAGAATCCAATAAGAATTAAATATAATCCTACTTGATAAAAAAAAATTAAATTGGGATTTATGTTAATCCAGTAGTATTTTATTTATTTCTCATTGGATTCCTGTTTTGGGATTTATGGTAGTATTTTATTTATTTCTCATTGGATTCCTGTTTTATTCCATTTGAATTGGTTCTAAATTATGCTTAAATGCTTAAATTATTCCTTAACAGGAATGAGAACTCTTTCAGAAATCTGTTTTAGTGCTTTGTAATGCCTTGTGTCTTTCTCTTCAGCCATGATCCTATTGACTCGTGCTTCCTCCAGATTCTGATGGACTGAATCTCGTAGTGTCAGACTGCTGCTCTTTCCCGAGACTCACCCAGACCGGCCTGGGTAAACATGAGCTTAGCCCTGGAGGAGTGCTGGTGGTCTGCAGCGATCCCGGTCAAGGGCTTCATCCAAACCTCAACAAACATCCCATCTGTGGGCTAAGAGTGAGAGATGGAAATGTCAAGAGGAGAAGGAAAAAGAGCAGCTCACTGACTCTCCGCCCAGGGTATGAAATCCAGCTGACCCGGCCCCACACCCACGACCCACACAGGAATGCGGCTCTTGGCTGACGGTAGGAGACCTGGATCTGAAAGATCTTTCCCCCTCATTCCATAACTCCATCCTTCAGATCTGAGAGTCAGGTTTCTCTTTCATTGTGTTATCATGCATGAACGTGCAGCTC